>NW_026262794.1:0-60183 GCF_025434085.1 Hippocampus zosterae
AAGCACTCGAGCAGCTCGAGCACTGTCCCCTGGTGTTGCTCCACCAACTCGCTTGACCTCATTGCCTTCGGTGCGTTCGGCGAGGGTCTACATGAAGTTCTCACGGATGATTGTCTTCAGCCAGAAGTAGGAGAGGTTGCCGGTTTGACCTGCCTGTTCCTTTAAGGCGTTTAGAAGGGTCAAATCGAAAGAACCCTGCCTTTGAGACTGCACAATTAGTCTTGAAATCTCCCTTCTCAACTGCACGTGTATTAGACCTGCTTAAGGCCAGGAATGCGCGTTATGGATGAACTAAATTTAGAGTGTTCTAAAAAGACTCTAAGTCAGGCGCAGATGATGATCCAGCTTTTCTAAGGACTTTGCTTTTGCCACTTCGACCTCAATTCCGGGATGAAATCCCACATCAACTCCAGCACGGTAAGCCTCTAGAGCAAGCTCCCAGCCAGCTGCTCGCAGAACGGATATGCCAGCTTGAACAGTTTCAAGACCAGCACTCCTGAAGAAGCACCACTAAAAGTCCTGCAACATTTCGTTGGGGGTCACCCCGTGTTCGCGAGCTTAGTTGGTCAGGAAGAAGGACAGGATGTCTTCGACCCATTGCAGGGGCAGTCTGGCGTCTTGCCGCTCCTGCAGCCATCTCTCAGCTGCTCGTTGCAATGAGACTCCAAAGAGCTTGCTGCTGCCTCAGGAGGTCAGCGGCGGGCCTATCCTCCTTTTCAGGGGGGCTCAGTTCAAGTAATTCCTGCAGCGGAGAGTCACTGCATTCAGGGTCCAGCTGCTCAAACTGCCCCTGCAGCAGATCCAGCGTCGGCCCGATCTCCTGAGAATGTTTGGAATCCTTTAGAATGTGAAGAGAGACAGACTGCCTGCTCTGACCGCCGGTCAGCTTGAGCGTTCGTTTGATGTCCTCTCGGTTGTTCTTTCTGCGCCGGACGAACTGCTTGGTGCGTTGCTCCGCCAGCACTGAGGACACTGAGTCAGGGTCGACCTGTCGGTCCACTTTGAAGCGGATTAGAGTGTTATGTAGCTCAAAGCCTCGG
Organism: Hippocampus zosterae; assembly: GCF_025434085.1. NCBI lineage: Eukaryota > Metazoa > Chordata > Actinopteri > Syngnathiformes > Syngnathidae > Hippocampus > Hippocampus zosterae. The sequence continues at coordinate 1,041 of NW_026262794.1, forward strand.
CAGGCCTCCTGCAGCTTGGCGTACTTCTTTTTGGGTTCGGCTAGTGTCATCACTTTGAAGATTAGGAGCACGCTCTGGAGCAAATGTGGCCAGGTCAACTTCTCAAGGCGGAGCTCGACTATATGCGTTTCGGGAGTGGCCGAGGCGACGACCAGCTCTTGAGCTTGAGTTGCCAGCCCCGATTCTGCTACCTTTCCCGGCAAAGCTGTTCCAACACACCATCGCTAAAAGAATGCTCTATTGCCTCACCTTTCACAACCGTATTTCTGACAAAATCTGCTGTACTTGCAGTCCGCGAAGGGACAGACCGAAAGCTTCAGTGCTTGCCGGATCGCAAACTCCGCCTCTTCCAGGAAAGCGTTCTTCCTGCAGAGCTGGGCTAGGTCGCACCACAGCTCCGGGTCCTGCTTGATCAGGCAAGCCTAGTAGAGGTGCTTGATCGCCTGCTCGTCACGGCGCAGGATATGGCGGTTGTACTCAGCCAAGGACAGCTCGAGGCCAAGCCTGATGGGAGTAAACTCGATCCTGGCCAGCAAACTATCTTCCCTAAGACGGTAGCAATCCCCGCATATCCCTCCCCCAGCCTGGCGATGGCGCCCTGATAGGCCCTGAAGACAAATGCCTCGTCTCTCTCCTGCTCCAGCATATCAATCAATCAATCGAGTTTCCAGGCCTTTTTCATGATCAGCACAAAGTGCTAGTCGTTATCCACGCTCGCACTCACAGTCCCGTAGTAGTCGTTCCACTACTCCCGCGAAATCGTCCCGTCTCGGTTCACGTCCCCGAAGTTTTGTAGGAACTACAAAAACATCTGGTCCTCGGAGATCTCGCCGCTGGCCACCTTCGGGTTCATGCGGGTGTTGTAGTGGCCCTGCAGATCTGCGGCGGTGATGCGGCCGTCGTTGGTCCGGTCCATCTTGCGATAGGCCTGGTCGATAACCGCCTGCCGTGTGGCATTAGGCTTGCCCCGCAGCATGACCAGAAACTCATCGTAGTCGATGAGCCCGTCACGATTGGTATCGAGACTGGTCATAAGCGTGATCGCATCGTCCTTGCTCAGCTCGCAGCCTAGCTTGTTCAGTCCATAATAGAACTCCGAGGGGTCGAGCACCCGCCTGCCGTCCCTATCGTTATTGAGGATATTGAAGGTCCGCCCAGCGCCCGGACGGTTTTGGCCCTCCCCAGCAGCACCTTTTTCACGTGGTCTCTCACTCTCTACATTTTATTTATTATCGCGAAGTCAGGCCCGCATTAGCTACGACTTGCGCATGGAGCGGGTCGGGGAGGGCGAGGGCGAGGGCTGGTGGCGCTGCTTGCTGGGGAGTCCTCGTATTCATGCAGGGCTGTGTCGAGGGAGCTGGCTGCCCCCTTCAGCAGCTGGATCGTCTTTTAGGGGGTCCTGATATCCTTGTTTTCTAGCTCTTTCTTGGTCCTGAAGAGAAAGGCCATCTCTTCCTCCTTCGAGTGCAGCACCAGGACCTTCGACGAAAAGACGACCTCATTCACAAAATTGTATGATTTTAGTAGGTACTTGCGCTTGACCGCCCGCGCCTTGGTCTTGGCTGTTTTGTCTTGGTCGAAGAGCGGATGCCTGCGGCCCTCCTGCATTACTCCGTTGCGGAACACCCCGTCTTCAAGCTCACCTTTCGCAATCCGTGCTCCTAAGCCATTAAGCGAACTATAGTAGAACATGCCCAGCTCGGCGACCTCGAGGCCCACCAGCACCACGCCCAGGACTTGCTCAGAATGACTATTTTCAGCCGAGTAGCCCACGAACACCCCTCGGTCGAGTTTTCTAGCAGTCAGGTAGGAATCCCGGTCCATGATCGGCGCCAGGAAATCCATCAGATCTTTAAAGGCCTTGAGCTCGGGATCGCCGTCGAGGCGAGCCATACTGAGCAGGATTTTGCCCTTGTCCTTGTAAACATAGGTCTCCTCACGCCTAGCCTTGAGATCGAGCAAGGAGTACTCACCGACCATACGACCATTAAGAAAGTTGCCTCTGACCAATTTGCCATGGCGCTGCTGGATCATAACGTTCTCGCCGGACAGCCGGCCGCCCTGACAATGCCCGTAAAAGATCAGCTTGGTGCTGAAATAGAGTAGGGTCCGCTCAGTTAATTTATTTGAAGTGCCCGACCAGCAACTCGCTGGTGTCAAAGAGCAACATCCCGTAGCCCTGCCGCATGCCCGCCCGCGTGGGGCCCTGGTACGCTGCGTTGCGGTAGCCCAGAAGGTCGTGCTCCTCTACCACTAGCATTGCGAATGATTAATCCCACCAGATGATCACTCTTCCTCAGGTTCGGGCGGCCTGTCCGAGAACAGGTCCAGCCCCTGCCAGCCGTGGAACACCAGCTCCTGGCAGTCCCGCTGGACCGGAAGACCACCTTCGGCCCGTGGATTTCTTCCCGCTCGCCTACCAACACCCGCTTCTTCTCGTTTTCGAGCTCGACCAGCTGCTTCAAGGACATGAAGTTGTGGTACTCGGTCAGTGCGGCCTCTGACAGCAGCTCGCTCTGGCTCATCACTTGGTGAATGAACTTCTGTTTGGACTCGTAACGCGCTGGGCCTTGGGCTGGCTTCTTGATCTTCTTCTCGCGTGGGGTCTGCTCGCTTCAGACGAGCTGGAGGACGAACTCATCCCGAAGTCCGAGTCGAACTCGTCCTGCACACTCTCCGCGGAAAAGCTGGACCCGTCATCGTCCTTCTGCAGCTCCTCGTTCTTGCCGAAGTAGCGATTATCCCGCCAGAAATCATCCAGGTCCTCGGGCGCCCTTCTCGATCATCCTCCGGAGCCGCTGCCCCCGGTTCTTCCGGAACTCGAAGCCCAGCACCGCGGGCTCCTGCTTCTGCATTAATGTATCAAGCAAGTTCAAGGCCCTCATAAATCGACCGATGCAGGCTTTCGTAAAATCGTCCGCACTTTGTCGTTCTCCAGCTTGACCACCCCTCTCGCGAAGTGCAGCGACTCGCTGTGCCCCCCGAAGATCAGGATCGTGCCGTCCTGCACCACGCTGGCGTGCCCGAAGACGGGCTTCATTTCGCAATCGAGTATGGGGGTCACCCAGCTAAGAGTAGACAGGTTGAGCAGATGGATGACGGTCCGAGTGACTGCGCCTCGGCTGGACCTCCCTCGATGACAGCCAGGGTATTCGACTCTTTCAGCAATTCCATGGTGTGCTCCAGCCTCGGCTCAGGCGACAGCCCGTTCGTCCGAACCTCCTGCCATCCTTTCGGATCAAACTCGAATTCCAGTTTGCCGCCAAGCTTCATCGCCCGCAGCTGTCCATCCAAGCGATCGAACTCATCGATCCCTCCGAACGAGTAGATGGTCTAATCGTTGCCAAGCAGGACACTCTTGTGGTACGCCATCCTGAACTCCGGCATTCTATGGTATTGAGCAGCCCGGTGCTGAGATTGAGCACATCCGTGCGACAGACCATCCTGTTGCCCTCGCCCAGCCCTCCCAAGAGGACCAGGTAGCCTCCCACCACATGCATGGTAAAATGCCTGCGAAAGGAGAGTTTGCTTAGAACCCTGATTTTCCGCCAAGCCATCCCCGCGAGACAGTAAAGCTCGGTGTTAAGCGCCCTGGGGAAGAGAGTGCTCCCGCCGAAGAGGTACAGCTGACAGTTATAGTCCGCCAGCTCGTGGTGGATCAGGGTCGTGGGAGGTGACTCTCCCTTTGTCACTGCCTTCGCCAGCTCTGTCTATTTCTTCCACTGCAGCTGCATGCAAAGCCCCTTGTCCGCAAAGCTCTCGCAGTAATATCCTCCGACGACCAGCACCCGGCCTTGGTGCACGGCCATCCGAGGGTTGTAGGCATACTGCGGCAGATAGTTAAACCGCAAGGGCAGGTGCCCTACCCGCAGGTATAGGAATTGCCTTGTCGAGGGATTCGCCGTTTTGGTAGGAAGTGTTGGTGGCCTTGCGGGAGTGCTTCAGTCGCTGCTGGCCTTTCGAGATGGATATTAAGACGCTCCTGGATTTGCTTTTGGTGGAGTTGAACGACTTGACCATCTCACTGTACTCGGTCAGTTTTTGACGATTGCCCGCCAGCATCCCGTGAACGTCAATCCTATGCTCCTTGGCATGCTGTTCCGAGTCGAAAGCAGAACCGGGCGGGATTTTATCACCAGCCTCTTCCGGGATTTTAGCATTATCTAAATTAGGCAGAGCTTATAATCATATTTTGAATTTATTTTTGAATCACTTTAAATTTACGGCTGAAACTGGTCGGGCTGCTTTCGACGTGAAACGGGGAGGAGCGTTCTCTCGGCGTGCTAGGATTGAGCTGGTTGGCCTTGCTTGCTTGGTGGGCTGGCTGGACTTTCTGGGCTTCGCCGATGGCTTAACTGACTTCGGTGGTGATTTAGCTGGCGGGGCCTTAGCAGGCTTTCTAGTAATACCTGTGGCAGGGCGCTTACCGACATTCTTCTTGATGCCACTATTTTGTTTAATACTTGGGCTGAAGGATTCTTTTGAATTTTCATTGATCTTTAGGGAAATAACTTATTGGCTTGTTTGGATTTGCCGGCCTTCTTGGGTCTGCCGGGCTGCTAACCCAGCCGGCCCCTCACCTCCTTGGAGGGTTATCTCGCAGCCATCGCCTTCTTGACGGGCCCAAACAAGATCCTGTTCCTGATGACAGTGATCTACAGCACAGGGAAGTTCTCAAGCCTGGGCTGCAGGCGCCTGATGACCTTCCTCTTGTCAGGCTCGGACTAATAGAGCAGTCTGATGTGATGTGCCAAAAAGCGCAGGGCGAACTAGTTCAGCTCATGAGCCCCACGACTTCATTATTGTCCAGGGCCACTATCATCTGCATGCTCTTCGCCAGAAACTCGCGGAACAGGTCGACGTCTTCAAAGGCCTTGGTCGATTCTTCGTCCATTGCTGCAACCGACACTGCCGCCTCCCTGAACTTCTTCATCAAGCGGTACCACTTCTCGTCGCGGGGGCGACAGCAGCCAGTTCATGACAAAGCCCACGTTCAACAGATATTTCGATGGCTTTTTGATCGCCATCTGCAGCACTCCTTCCTTGTTGACTATCTGGATGCAAGGGACGAGTAGCAGGTAGTCGTCGAACCTGATCCGTTCGGCGTTGAGCAGCCGCTCCTCCTCCTCCCTGAAGCGGCCTTCCTCAGGAGCCTCGAAAGGGGTCTCAATTCCGATCTAACTGGAATCACTGAAATCCATTTGATTTTGATTATGTACCGTAGGCAGCACCGAGAAGCCATCGCGGGCAAGGAATTCGAGCTGCTCTACAGTCCCGAGGCGGTGGCCCGCTGCAGGCCGCACCAATCCTCACTAGCCGAGTTCGAGGCCTGCATGCACACCCAGCGAGCCAAGGCCGAGCAGGCCCTGACTGAATTCAAGCTCAAATTGCTGGCCGAGCCGTGATATTTATAGTTGTTGCATGCCCAGCTCAAGCAGCAAGCTAGCCAAGGCGCTGCTGGCCTCGAAGCCCAGGCTCAGCTGCCTGAACACCCTGCTTCGCAACATCATGCAGCAGCGGCAGAGCCAGCCGCACCAAGCCGTGCAGTCGATCAACTGCCTCCGCAAGGTGATCAAGGAGTGGGCCGGCCAGAACCTCATCCAGGAGCATGCTGAGCAAGAAGGCTCTAAGTTCATCGCCGGCAGGGTGCTGCTGTTCGTGGATGTGCTGGAGGAGTGTGGGCTGGGAGAGCACGAGTCTGACGAGCTAAAGGTGCAGTGATGACAAGATTGCCGCGTTTAGGTGTCTGTTCCTGCTCGGCAAGTACGTGCCGTTTGTCAGGGGGAAGGTGATGGAATCGGCATCCCAGATCTACCGGCATGTCGAAACTATCCGACCTGACCTTAACTCCTTTACCAGCAAGTTCCTGGACATCCAGGTCAGCCTTGCCAGGGCGCTGCTGCCTGGCACGCCCGGGTTGCTCTTCGAGCTGCCATCGGCCAGCCAGCTCCGCACCTAAAGCTTGTACGATTAGCAAGAAAGTATCCAAAACTACAAGCGAGTCTACCAAGCGGCGCTGCTGGATTGGTTGCAAAGGGCGGAACGGGGTGAAGCGGCATAGGCGATCGGCAAGCTCACGGTTGAAATGCTGCTGACCCTGGAAAACCCCTATCAACTGGGCCAGCTGCTGCTGACCAGAATGGACGAGCCCAACCTCGACATGCAGATCAACTGTCTAAGCGCGCTGATCCTGCTCATCACCAAGTTCAACCTCGACCTGCCAGACTTCTACGGTCGGTTGCTCACCCTGCTCGAGTACCGTCATACAGCGTGCTTTCTGGATAGCGACTACCTGCCCAAACTCCTCAAACTGGTGGAAATCGCCCTGCGCAGCTCGAGGGTGGGCACTGGCATCGCCCGGGAGTTCGTGGACAGACTGGCCTCGGCCGCCCTCAAGGCACCGCTGGCCTACGAGCGTTGCTTCGCGGGGCTGTGCTTCAATATCTGCAAGAAGCACGGACTGGCCGGCGAGATGGAGGTGCTGGGCAGTGCCAGCCGCTGCCTGGCCTAGCACTACGACTACAAGGTCCGGGACGGCATGGCTGCCTTCCGGCAAGACTACCGTGACCGCGCAGACTTCAAAGACGTAGAATACATCGACGCCTATTCCGCATACTCGGAAAAACTAGAGGTGCTCATGAAAAGAGGCGAGCAGCTGACTGTCAGCCTCGGGTAGATGCCTCGCATTGCCTTTGAGCCATCACATTGATTGAATATGGAAGGCAGCTTCAGCCTTGCGATCGGCCAAGCGACTTTGCTTTTTGAGTATGGATGGCTGAAGCTGGAGCTTGGTCAGCCCTTTGTCACAGCCCATTCTGCCACCTCTGAGCGACTCAACTTCGTGGTCAGCTGCTCTTCGGGCAAGCACAAGACCTTCGGGGAGGCGGGCCTGCCTCCCAAGAAGGAAGGCTGCTATTTTGCTGATTTAAAGGACTGCTTCGAGTACAGCTAGACCCTCAGATCCCGGTTTCTCACAGCTTCACCCTTTTAGGTATCTGTTCTACCAGTGCTTTTCGAGGCCAGTTCGTATCGGCATCGCCCGGCTGCCAGTGCCTATTCCAACGCTCTTGTCGAGATGGCTCACTTGCTTCGGCTGCTGGACTGCTCGCTCTTCAAGCAGCAGCCTGTCATCCGGACCTTCATCACGGTCGGACTGCAGGAAACCGCGGAGGCCATGATCGAGCAATCCAAGAAAGTCAGCCAATTCACAAGCAAGATAAAAATAAGACCGACTCAGACCTCGAAAAGCTGCTCATCGTACTGGACCACCTGCAGAGCGACTAATCAGTCGACTGCATCGCCATCGATGCGAATGCCAGCTGGACCACCGAACTCTCTCTGAAAGCCTTGCCCTTTCTCTCCAAGTACCCCAAACTCTCGATCCTCTAGCAACCCTTCCCCATCGATTTCAGTCCTCTCGAATGGTCGCATGTCAAGCAGGCCTACAATGGGGTGATATCGATCGAATGGTGACTGCCTGTCATGGGGTCAATGTCAAGCTGGAGAAGTGTGGGGGTTGATGGCTGCCTGGGAGATTCAGAAGGAGGCTGCCAAGAAAGGCCTGGCAGTCATGGTCGGCAGCATGGTGTGCTCGCCAATCGGATGAGACATGGTGCTCTGCTCCACCAGTCCTCCACACATCTCGACATCGACGGGTTCTTCCTCGTGAACAGGACCACCTCCGCGATCGCCATCCCGGATCTACAAAAGATGATGGAGAGGCAGGCCGATCGAACATACAAAGTGATGATGGACGGGTATGACTGACTTCAAGAGGTGAGTTTGACTCGCTTGCCGTTCTACCATGTGCCTTCGTATCGCTAGGTTTAGGAGATCACGTAGACACCGGTGCCGTGCTGCTTGCCGTTCTACCAATGCCCCTCGTAGCGGCGACCGTTCGGCCAGTAGTACACCCCGTAGCCATGCTTCCTGTCGTGCGCGTACTCACCCTCGTAGCGCCGTCCATCCTTCCAGACGTAGACTCCCTTGCCATGCATGTTGTTGTTCAGCCATCCGCCTTCATACCTGCGCTCGTCGAACCATTCGTACCGCCCCTCGCCAGTGATCTTGTTGTCTACCCAGCTGCCGCGGTAGACACTGCCGTCTGGCCAGAAGTACGCGCCTTGGCCCTACTTCCGGCCTTCGACGTAGTCCCCTTCGTATCTGCTGCCGTCGGTCCATATCTCCACGCCTTTGCCATGCTGCTGGTCGTGCCGCCACTGGCCTGTGTAGGTGGATCCGTTCTTGTGCTGGTATTTGCCCTGACCCTCCGCCCGGTCGTTGACCCATTCCCCATCGTAGACATCACCATCTGCATGCGTGAATTTACCGTGTCCATTCGCTCGATCCCCTCGCCACTCCCCCTCGTACTGAGCCCCATCAGGCCACATCTGCACACCCCTGCCGTCACGCTGGTTGCCCAGCCACTCTCCCCTATACACGATGCCGTTGGGGAAGTGGATGGCCGGTCGCGTCTCGCGCTTGAGGAGGGGGTCGCTAGGCTTGCTGAGCAGCGGCTGTTAGAGCGGGGTGTCGAAATACTCCATGTCCTGGCTCTTGCTGGGCCGCCTTTCAACAGGCTGGGCAATAGGGGAGGCCGACCTCTCGACCATCAACTCGTGGCGGACAGTCTACAGCTTCGGCGCGGCATTCTCACAATCAGTACATTCATTGCCCATTGCAACAATAACCACCTGCCTAATTTATTCTTACGTGATGGTTTCCAGTGCAGATTATAGTCATGGGTGCAGGCGAATAGCCGGGCGTGCTTGACCCCTTCCAGTGGATTGCTGGGGTCAGGGAGCAGGGGCAGCTGCTCTCCAAGAATATCAATACTGGCGCCACTGCCCTACTGGTCCGCACCCGCCAGCTCGAGGAGAGTCACCTGGACAAGCTCCGCCCGCTGCTGAGGCTGCGACTGGGGTGGCCGGCGCACGTAGCCGGACTGTACGGCTGGGTGGACTCTGCTGAGACCGCCTATTGCAGCAAGCTGTCCAGCCTGCAGCTCTACAGTTAGAACTTTCCGTTTCGATTGGAGGATCTCCAGGGGTTGCCGGAAGACAGGGTGCTAGAAATCATCGAGGAGAGTGCGGTTGGGTTCCTGGCGATCTATGAAGTGCAGGGCCGGGCTCCCAACGTCCGAGCCAGCATGGTGTTCTTCAACGGCCTCGAAAGAGCCAAGGTCTGGCTCAGCCCCTACCTCGGAGATTTATAGCCTACCTACGGCTACATCGACAGCGAGCCTCAGCTAGTGCCCCACCACGTCATCGACCAGCTCTTCAGCTGCATGGAGGAGCACGTCGCGGGGCAGAGCTACTCGCCTGCCTTCATCAGGCATCTGGCCAGGTACTTGTCTGAGCCCATGAATCTGGCAAAATTGAGGGAGGCCAGAAGTGCCTGGGAGGGCGATGCAAGTCCTCGGTTTGGGGAGGTGGGTGCCAGTGATGTGGTGCCTGTGTATTTGGGGGTGCCCAGTGATGGGCCCGGATTGCAGATCCAAGATTAGCCCCCTGCTACATTCAAATCACGCAAACAACAGTTCGGCTCCAATCAGGCCGACCCTCCAAATTTACCACCCCAGCCCACCGCCCCATCCTTCCGACCCCACACCCCCAGGGACTTTCATCCCCACCTTCAAGAGTCCAAGCTCAAACTCCAACCGCCCCGCCAGGAGTATCAACCTCGAGCAAATACGAGATCGCAAGGCGTATCGGGCAGAGCCCGAGACAGTTGAGAAGGCGGGCACGCAGTACATGGTGGAGCGGCGGATCAACGTGCCCGAAGAGTTCCGGGCGCACTTCGAGCAGTTCATGCGCGAGAATCACGTGCAGTTCTGATCCAGTCACTGATCCGCCTCGGGGTTCTCCCGTAGCAGGTTCGAGCTGCGGGCCTGGGTCAGCAGCCTTTCCAGGTCGGCCCGGGCCTTCGGCATGGTCTTCACCTCGTCATCCAGTCGCTCTAGAAATCGCTGGGTCGTCCATCTTCCTGGTCTCCTCGATGCGCTCATTAAGACGGTTGAACTGCTCAACACTGTGACGGACTTCTTCGAGGAGCGCCCTCTCCCGAGCCTCCAGCTCCTTTGAGTCTTCTAGGTCCTTGCGTATGCGGGCCTGGGTGGCCTCGATAGTCTTGCTGTATTCCTATGCAGCCTCCTTGCTCTTCATCCGGTGGTAACGGTCGATCCGGCTCAACCCCAGCCGCTCCGCCTCCCGGATACTGCACTGCTCAGAGACCCTGCGCTCGGTCTCGCTGCGGATCTGCTCCACCCTCTGCGAGTGCATGTGGAAGCTGCTGCTCCTCTTTTCGTTGTAGATGGTGCTCATGAAGGACCTGTGGTCCTAGTGGTAGGCCATGAGCGCCTGCTTGTGCTGCTTCCGCCGGAAACAATTTTATTGCCGCTGCCGTTCCACCTGGGCTGCTACCTGTTGCCGGTGCCGCTGCTTGGCCAGCTGGTCCTCAATCTTCCGCATGCGCTTCTCATACTCCTTCTCGAGAGACTGCTACGCCTTCTCGATCCGGAGACTGGTCAGCTGTTTCTGTTTAGTCAGGTAGGCCACCCGGTCCTCGAGTTTCAGCTTTTCGAGGCGGGTCTGCTGGCGGGTGCGCTTCGCCTCACCCAGTTTGCGGCCCATCCCCTTGAAGCTTTGGTCTACCCAGTTCCTCTTCATAAATAGCAAATAAGATTTCAACTCTCGAGCTGTCTGCGCCGGGCCCGCAGCTCGGCCACCTGGCTTTTCAGGTGGGTGTTCGCCTCCAGCAGTGCCTGCTTCTCTGCTCGGTTTTGTGAACAGCCCGCCTCCAGCTGCTCGACCAGCAGCCGCAGAGTTTGCTACCGAGTGGCAGCATGGCCGATGGCCCTGCGCAGCACCTAGACACGGAGGGCAAGTTCCTGGGCGGCTGCGCGGTAGGCCAGCCCCGAAACCGGGTCCATTAAATAATGCAAGAAGATTTCTCACTGCGAGAATTGCAGTCCATGAACAGCATGGGCGGCAACACCATGCAGCTGCTACGGGTCAAGGAGAAGGTCAAGGCCTTTGCCTACAACCTGCAGGCGCATCGGCCGCGGAAGCAGGTGCCACCACTCCGATCCTTCGCGGAGCAAAGTACAATCCCAAAAGACCAGGACTGGAGGGCACCAGCCGAAGGTATACTAGCCGCGCTGACACTTTTAGTGCTGCTGGCAATGCAGTTCGCCGAGACCTTCTACTACAACTTTTTCTTCAGTTACGTGACTTTCCGTGCCCTGCCTCGAGACCAACTTTTCCTAATTGGTGGGCTGATCGAGGTCCTGCTCTGCATGCTCTCGCACATCGCCTTCTCGGCCGAAGTGGACGGGCTGCACTAGAACCGTATGAAACCCTTGGCGGTCCACTATTTGACGAGTTACTTTGTGTTTGACCTGGCACGGCTGGTAATAGGACTGGTGGTGCTGGGCGGAGTGGAGGCCGCCTGGCTGGGGGTGGTGGGGTACGGGCTGACAGTGGTGGCCATGTGGAACACCTCGGGCCGAGTGAAGGTGTGCCTGGTGGACAACGAGTTCAAAGACTACCTGTCGAAGCTATTCTTCACCTTCCTGCTGAACCTGGTGCTGGCGAACAGCTTCAGCCTGGTGTTCAACTGGATGGCCAAGATGGACTCCGAGAACAATTGGATAACCAACAACGAACTGCAGGACCTGCCCTGGCTGGAGCAGTTCTACTTCTCCTTCTACTTCTCGGTGAGCACCATAACCACCGTTGGGTACGGGGACATCTCCGCTACCACCCCTCGCGAGGCAATCCTGCTCTCGTTCTGCGAGTTGGTGGGCTCCATCCTCTTCGCCTACAATGTGGGGGTCATAGGCAACGTGCTGTCCTTTATCACCTCCCGCAATGAAGCCCTCGAGAAGCATGTCCGTGTCATCAATGCCATGTTCAACCGTTATGAAAAACGGCTCAAGCATTTGCCCCTCCGCACTGAGGTGCTCAATGAGGTCAAGAACCAGGTGCTTATCAGTAGCGAATCTGACATCCACCTCTAGGACGAGATCCTCGGGGGGCTTGAGGCCAAGCTCCGCGAGAAGGTGCTGCTGCACCTGCATTTCGGCACGATCAGCCACCTGCCTCTCTTCTCACGGTTCTGCTACGACACCCGGCGCAAACTGACCTCCATCTTCCGCCGTGAGAACCTGCTCAACAGCCAGCTGGTACCTGTCAACGAGGGCAAACTCTTCGTCCTTGAGCGCGGCAAGATCGCTCGTTGCCTGGCCATGGACGACTACCTAGAGGAGTCTATCCTGTCCGCAGAAAAGAGGCCGGTGGTCATCGGTTTGCGGTCGTTCCTGACTGGCCGCAAGGAGGACTTTGCTTTTGTCGTGCACGGGCAATGTGAGTTGTTCAGCATCGACTGGAAGGACTTGCATGACGTGCTTCGCAAGTAGCAGTTCGACCGGCAGAAGCTGCTCGAAGTGCTGCACCAGGCCCACCTCAGCCAATACTACCCCTTCGAGGAGGAATGTCCTCTTTGCCACGTCCGACATTCGGTCGCACAGTGCTCCAAATACCATTACGCTCCAGTGAAGTCCCTGCGCGATCTGCGGCAGCAGTTCCGTACGCAGGACAGGAAGGCCGGCCGCAAGTCCCGTTGCGACCAGCCCACCATCTTCGCAGAGACCATCCCCGAAGAGCGTAGGGACAAGTTGCTGGGCTAGCACATCCTCCACAACCAGTACCACCTCGGAGAGCCGGTCAGCAGCACCGAGGCAGACCAGCTCTAGAACTGGCGGTGCTACAACCCCGATTACAACATCGAGGAGGTCATCAAAAAATTCCATCCCAAATGATTCATGACGAGCATGTCAGACCAGCTCCGGCTGCACTAGCAGCCCCAGTTGCCCAAGCTAGAAGTCCATCTCCTGCTTGAGCTGGCTGCCCGCGGGGTTCACTCCAAAGGCGGCCCGGTAGACCTCTCCCGCCATGACTTTGCGGTCCTTGCGCTCTCGCTCCAGCATGGCCAGCCACCAGAACTTGAACGCCAGGTCGCACTCCCTCCAGGGCCAGGCGTTCAGCTTAAACTTGTTCTTGCGCTTGTTCAGGACCTCGTTTTCGTAAGAGAAGAAGCGGAGCTGGTCGCCCCTGGCCTGCAGGTAAGCCTCTACGCTGGCAGGGCCGCAGCCTGGGTGCGGCAGCACCAGAGGCGGCTGCATGGGGTGGGTGGCCTCGAAGCCGTTGAACAAGTTGGGGACGGATTTTGGGTCGAACCCCTCCACCATCACTTCGTTCAGCTCTGTGGCCACGTACGCTCCCGAGAAGAGCACTAATGCCCCCAGCACCATGCCCTTGGGACTTATCATAATATGATCAGCGCAGAGAACTTCGACCCCAAGGGGCCTGCGCCAGACTCACCGCGGACTCTCGAGGCCTGCGCCCGGCAAGGCGTGGCCCCTGCGGACTTGCTATGGAAGGGCGACAAGTTCATCCTTCAGTTCTATAACGATGGACTCAACGACCCTGCCTCGCGAAGAGTCAAACGAGAGCACTTTGAAGAGCTGCAGCGTGAGAAGCTGAGACTTGTTAAGCAGGCCCGCCAACAGATCATCCTCGAGAGCCAGCGGGTGCAGAGGGTTGCCCCGGCTTTGCTTATGGCCGCCTCGCAGCCAGGCCGCGAAGAGGCGGTCCGTTACTGGCAGGAAGAGAGGCTGAAACAGGAAGAAATGCGGCAACTTCGCATCCGCATCCAACAGGAGGATAAGGAAAAGCGGGTCGCCTAGCTGTAGGCCCAGAAGAAGGAGGCTCACGAGCTGATGCTGCGATAGCGACGCAAAAGATAGCGCATGCACGAGCTAGCAGCCTCAGCGCAAAAGCACAAAGAGGCAGAGCGAAAAGCAGAGGTGGAGGCCCGACTCCGCCAGAAAGAGGCTGCAACCTCTTCTTTCGGTATCCACTCAAGGGAGCACGCTCTCCTGACCGAGGAGATGAAACTAGCCCGCCAGGAAAAGTAACAGCGCGCTCGCGAAAATAGACAGCTGATCGAACAGGACCGAGCGGCTCGCCAGCAGGAGGCTGAAGAGGCCCGCAGGAAAAAGGACATCCAGAAACAACAGCATGAAGAAATAAAGCAGCGTCTGCTCGACTAGCAACGCAAGGCGCAGAGCAATCAAGCCGAATAGCGTCGGAGGGCCCTTGAACTCGAAAAGCAGCAGCAGCTCGTCTAGGTGGCAGGCACCTACAAAGCCAAGCAGCAGCGTGCAGAGGAGATGATCAGGTTCAAAGCGGACGTTCAGGCCAGCATGCAGGACCAGCGGAGGGACAGGGAAAAGGAGCGCAGGGTTGCCAGGACTGAGCAGGAGGCGACCCTGGCCATGGAGAGGCAGCGCAAGGCTAATGAGCAGCAGATCCGTGAGGAGAAAATTGCAGTCATCCAGCACACCGTTTCATACGAGCGTAAGAAGATGGCGGAAATCAAGTAGGAAAAGCAGAAGTGCTTCGCCCAGTCCCTGCGCGAGCGGCAGCAGGAGGTCGAGCGCAGTCGAGAGGAACTGCGGGCCCAGATGGTGGAGAAGGAGCGGGCTGCCCAAGACAAGCAGGCAGAGATGGACCGGGTAAAGCAATAGCTCAAAAACAAAAACAAGCTGATGGAGACGATCAAAAAGAAAAATGCTGAGGACAAGAAAACCCGCCAGGCGGAGGCCCGCCGGACCGCCTTTGAGGGCAAGCGCCAGTCCTATGAGAAGAAGGTCGAGCTCCAGCAGGTCATCAAGGGGATGGCCAAGACAGCCAAGCCTGCCAAGCCCAGCAGCGCGGGCAAAGACCGCTCCTGGAACCAAGCGACCCTGGAGCGGCAGCTCAGAGAGTAACTGGAATTCAAGAAGAAGGCAGCCAAGTTGTCCGCAAGCAGGCCCGTTAGCGGCCTGCCCTAGCGCAGCCCGCAGTGGCTGGAGCAGCCCGAGCAGCGCTACACCGAGCTGCTCAAAGAACTCAAGATCAAGCAGAACAAGGAGTGGCTGGATTAGCAGCAGCACGAGGACAGGCGCGAGCAGGCCCGCACGCAGAAGCTGGAAGGGATCGCGGACCCCGCCTAGCGCAGGCGCTACGCAGCGATCTGCAACCGTGAACGAGCCAGCTTCCAAACCCGAATGCAGGAGCTGGACGAGGAGCACCAGCGCGTCTACCAGCGATACCGCAGAGAGCTGGGAGTGGTGGATGGCCAGATTTGAATTCAGGGGCTGACTGCCTTCGCCAGCTTGTCGCCGCTCGCCAGCATCCCCTTCGCACGCTCCTTGAGTCCGCGGGCCAGGGCGCTGAGCTGTCTGCCCACCTCGTCGTAGTTGTCGAGCTGGTGCCTGAGCTTACTGTTCTCCTGCCGAAGGCCCTTGCCAGGCTAGCAGCCTCTTTCGTGTATCTGCCTGAGAGCCAGCCTCAAGGAGGCATTGGCCTGCTCCAAATCCGCGATTTGCTGTGCAGTGGCCTGCAGATGCTGGTCCAAGTCCATCCTCCACAACTTAATAAAATTAAAGGGTCTAGTAATGTAATTGGTTTCATATTATCGGACGGTCATCGCTGGAAAATGCCATCGAAGACCATAGAAATGCGGTTGCGCACCTCCTGCTGCTACTCCTTTATCGCCAGGATCGATCGCCTTATTCGCTGCTGTTTTTTGCGGCGCTGATTTTCGAGGTGCTGTTTGTTTGACTTTAGGAGGCTGGAATGCCCGATCACAGGCAGTTGCGAAGCCTGCCGAGGGACGGGGTTGGCCCGGCGCGCAGGCCGATCCGCCCTCCAAAAGCTGTGGGGGTAACTGACCGCCTACCCCTGGGAAGGCAGCAGTCCACAGCTGAAGTAAATGGACAGCAGCTTCGACCCTTCCAAGTCGGCCATTGACTGTACGGGCTGCAAGGACTTCCTCGAAATCCCTGTGGCATTATACATTACTGCAATCAGTGTCGGGCGAGTAGAGCCTCTTCGTTGGTCACCTGCTCGATCACGCTTTCGAGGTACTCGCTGAAACTGCTGAACTACCAGACCTACTCGTTGCTGCAGGAGAGGGCCGCCCGGAAGGTCTTGCAGTTTTTTTCGCCGTGGAAAAGGTTGATCAGGGGCTTCCGGAGCAGCCCTGCGTTCTTTGTCGGGTGGGAGGACAGCCACCCGTCCACCCACTCCCCGTACGCCCGCAGCAACTCCACCCGCGACAGCCCCGGGTTGGCCACCCCGTAGTACCTGCGGTCCACATCGCCCATGAACCAAGGCTGCTCGTAAGACACCCTTCCTAGCATGACTCCTTCCAGCCCCAGCTCAGGCGCCAAACTCGCCGAGATGTCCTCGTGGGTCTTGAACCCGCCGTTGATCGAGAACCGCAGGTGCGGGAAGTCTTTTTTGATGCTGTACACGAAATCGTACTTGAGAGGTGGGACGGTGCGGTTCTGGGCTGGGCTGAGGCCTGACAAGAAGGCCTTGCGGGCATGGACGATGAAGTGCTGCACCCTGCCTTCTTCCGAGACGATCTCCACGAACCTTTTAAAGTGCTCGTAGGAGTCCTGGTCGTCCACCCCGATTCGGCACTTCACTGTGGCAGGAATCCCGCAGCTGCCCATCGCTCGCATGCACTAGGCCACCAGTTTAGGGTCGGTCATCAAGCAGGCCCCGAAGCTACCTGCCTTGACTCTCGGACTAGGACACCCCACATTCAGGTTGACCTAGTCAAAGCCCACCGTCCTGGCCAGCGCTGCACAGTCAGCCAGCTTGGCAGGGTTGCACCCCCCCAGCTGGAGCACCACAGGCCCCTCGCTGAGCTCAGTGGCGAGGTACTACTTGGGGGCCGAGCTTGTTGAGGAGGATGGCATTTTCGTGGATCATCTCGGTGTACTTGACTGAGCGGGCAGAGAGCAGGGTCATCAGCTGCCGGAAGAACACATTGCTGATGTCCAGCATGGGGGCCACGCTAATCCGCTGCATTTCTTACATCTAAATTCCCGTCACCGGCAGCCCGCCAACCGGCTGCAAATGGCCTCTTCCTTGTCCAGAGCCAGGAGCAGCCGCTCCAGATACAGCTCGATGTCGGAGCCCTCCTTCTCCACCTCCTTGTACGCTTCGTGCTAGAACTTCAGCAGCTCGACCAGCTCACCAACGCTCTCGCGGTGCTGCTACTTCACTGTAGGACGGGACTGGAAAGACGGCCGTTCTCGCTTCCTGGTCTGGGGGGATAGCCTTGCCGGAGACCCCCGGCGCGGCGATTGGCTTTTCTCCTTGGATGCATGGATCGCGTCGTTCTCCTTCTTGCCGCGCCTGGTGGGAGACAATCGCCCCGCCTTAAAGCCGCTGGTGTAGGTCCTGGAGCGGGACTAGTCAGGCTTGCGCATGTCCTTGACCCGAGCCGCATACCGTAGCGTGTTCAGAGTGATTTCAGTGTCGGACTAGGCAGGGCTGATGTTACCGATCATGACGGTGTAGGATGCGCCCTGGAACGATTCCTTGAGAAGCATGGTAAGCTTGCTGCCTCGGTAGGGGGTGCGATCTTGGTTCCTGTCGATCGCCCGGATGCATTCCTTCAGGGCCAGCAAGGACTTGTTGATCTCAGCGCCGTCCATCCGATCCTGCCTAGAAAAATTCATGGGCTGGTCCTTCCCTCGCTCCGAGCCCGCCAGGTCAATGAAATTGAGACGACCTACAGTCCGCCCCTTCACCTTGTAGGCCAGCTTCAAGACCGCATGCGACCTGCTCGAAGTCTCATTGACCCCATTATCGCCAGTGACACGGATCTGCCCGCAGTACCGAATCGTTTTGATCAGGTTCTACTTGGAGTCGACCCTGGCCTCCAGCAAGTCCACGACATGCACCTGATGCGCGGCATCCTCCCGGAGCTGCAGCAGATGGTGGTTGTTCAGCAGGTCGTAAAGCTTGCCTGAATACAGTTCGAAAAAGGACATGAAGAGTTCGCCACTGTGATAGGTGCTATCGAAGAGCTGCTCGACTGCTAGCTACTGTAGGCCTTGCTGCCCCCTCCCGCCCGCCATCGTGAATGTCTTGCCCGAGCCGGTCTGTCCGAACGCGAAGAAGTTTATGCTCCTCCCTTCGAGAACCCTGCCGACCAGCGGCCGCACCTGCTCCTCGTAGATCTGCTGGTTGCTGGCCTCGCCGCCGTAGACAGCATCGAACTTGAAAGTATACTCCTAAACGTGCTTGGTGAGGTCGACCCGGGTCTTCAGCTCGGAGAGGATCAGCTTGCCAGGCCCTGCCGCGATCACGTCGAGTTCATGGGCGGCCTGTTCCCGGGAGAGCGGCCGTTTGCGGACCAGCACCTTGATTTTCTATTACATCGATGAGCGAGGACTCAGTGCAGATGCTGCGGCGGCAGATCTACCCCTCGCTGAACGTGGCCCTGCTCGAGCTGATCGACCACATCGTCAAAACCGAGTAGGTCCGCAAGCACCAGGAACGCCTCAAGAAGCAGAAGATGATCGACGAGATCGAGAAGAAGCGTATCGAAAGCATCCGCGAGAAGGAGGAGCTGGGCTCGGACTACTACGAAAGCGATGAAGAGATTGACTACGATTTCCTGGGTATCAAGAAGTAACGGCTGGACGAGATCATCGCAGAACGCATGAAACGCGCCGAGGACGGAAACCTCTCTCAAAGCAAGGAGCGGCTTTTCGAAGGCGTGTTCAACCCCATCGCGTTCATCGTTGACTCGCTCCAGCGCATCGTCAAGGAAGGCAGGCCGCAGCAGCCAGCCGCCTCGGTCGTGCTCTGACCTCCTCCATCAAATGAATCGCGTCAGGCCAGGATCTCTTTGATCCGGAGCTTGTTCTCCTCTGACAGCTGGGCTGGGAAGGCAATGTCGAACCGCACGAACAGCGAGCCCCGCCGCCCGCTCCCAGCAGGCATGCCTTCGTGAGGGATCTCCTTGACCGTCTCTGGACTGATGATCTCGTCGATCGGTAGCAGCAGCTTCTTGCCTGCGAGGGTCACGATCACCCGGCTGCTGCAGTTTATCGCTTCTGCCAGGGTGATCGGCTCGGTGAGGATCAGATCGTCGCCCTCCCACTGGTAGCGGGGCTCAGGCAGCTGCTTGATCTTGAAGATGAGGTCGGCTGGTCACCACGGCACATCTGATGGGCCCGCATTCCTCATTGCCCTGCTCCTTGAACACAACCGTGCGGCCTGCTCGCATGCCTGGCACGATTTCGAGTTGCTTCCGGAGCAGCTGCATGCTGGTGGTGCGGCCATCGAGGTTGAGCTTGCGGCACTGGTACTCGACTGTCTTGGCACAGCCGTTATACAATTCCTTGAGCGTGCAGGGGACTTCCACCAGCAGGGCTGCGGGCGGGTCGTTTGGCTTGTACTGCTGGCCCCCGAAGGCATGGCCGAACATGGTGCCCTTTTCCTCGCTGATTTCGCGGTCGAAGATCTTCGCGAAATCGTTGTAGGAAGTGAAGAACCGTTCGAAGATCTAATCAGGCTTGCCCTTAAATCTGTAACCGCCCTTCAGCTCACCCTCCGCGAAGAAGCCCTCCTTGAGCTTGACCTCTCCGAACTTGTCATAGAAAGCCCGCAGCACAGGGTCCGACAGCACCTCATAAGCCTCGCTGACAACGCTGAAATGGTGAAACGAAGTTTCATAAGGCTCCTTAGAGAACTTCGGGTGCCAGCGAAGAGCCAGCTTCTTGTAGGCGGCCGCAATTTCCTCGTCCGAGGCGTCCACGACCACCTCAAGGTCCTGGTAGTAATCCCTGCCCATTATTATTAGATTTACGTTTGAATGGACTGGATGTCACTGGCCACCTTCGAGCCCTATGTCTATTACTGCCCCCGCAGCTATGACAAGGTCTCGAGCCTACTTGAGAAGGTCAGGCATCAGCCAATCACCCTCCGCGACTATGAAGAGCGGCCCAAGGCTTACTTCCGTAACCTTCTGCTGTTAGTGCTTAACGCTAATTCCTTCGAGCAGGTTAGAATGGACGAGGACTGCAAAAAGATCAAGCACATGCGCGAGGAAAACCAGGTGCTCAAGCCGAAGATGCTTGAGTTGGTGTAAAAAATCGAGGCCAACAAACAAGCGATTTAAAAGGCCAAGGCCAAAGGCAAGTCCCCGAGCAAAGCCCGAGTTCCAAGCAAAGACCGGCAGGGATTACAATGCCCGCTGTGCGAGGCCGGGTTCGGAACCAAGGGAGATTTCGAACTGCATTACAAACGACATGTGGAAGATGCCGTCAGGAGCAAGAACAACCAGCTGCTGGACTTGCTAGTCGAGCAGCAAAAGCATCTGCTGTCGAAGTCATCCCTGCCCAGCAAATCTGCTGGCCCTGATCCCCGCTAGCAGCAGCTTAACTAACTGATCCACAAATCAGAACTGCTAATCTCAGCCCTGACCGGCTGCAAGGAAGAGGCCATGCAGCGGAGCGCTTAGCTTTCTGACTACCTGCTGCGCCTGCAGCGATTATAGTTTGAACGGAAAACTGCCGGATTATCAGAACTGTAATAAAAGCTGTCTAGTAAAAGGCCTAGGCTAAAGGCCATGAAGTACGAGGATTAGGTCGAGCTTGAAGGCGATGGGGATCAGCTTTGCTTTTTCTAGCCTGACTCGGAAGGCCTAATCAAGCTTACCTCCCTAGGCAGAGCACCACAGCCATACAAGTATTACAAAGCGGTGCACATCAAAGACGAGCAAGATCTCGAGCATCAGACCCCAATCTAAGCCCCGCCCAACCCTTCCCAGCTCACTCCAGCCCCTTCAAATGAAGCCGTCAGGGAATACGGCACAGACTCAAGCTATTGCCTGACCTCGAACCCCTCTACTTTCCGGATCAGGTGCAGGGAGGAGGACTTCGTGTTCGACGAGTCAAGGGTGCAGTCCTACAGCGGCTAGCCCTTGGCCGAGCGGCCGGGACAAGAGCTATCGTCCTCGGTGGACTTCACGATATCAAACGACAGCAGCAACGTCGTCCGGCGTGAGTTCAAGCCTTCGCTGCTGATCGAGGATGAGTCGAGGCTGTGGAACAAGTCGCATCAGTGAATCAATTTTTAGAGTGTTTGGAAAGGCTCCGCTAGTGGATTGCCTCGTGCGAATCTTCCTTGCCAGTGTGCTCGCCCTAGGGGACCACCTCGTAGCCGAGCTTGCAGAAGCAGGCGCAGCAGTCGCCGCCCTCCCTGACGATGCGGATCATCTCCTTGACGAACAGGTAGAGGCCGACCAGGATGGCCACCGCTATCACGACGGCAGCGATGAGGCCAATGACCAGGAAGACCGCAAGGAGGATGGATGTAGCAGCTCTGATCAAACAAATCCGGGATGTTGAGATACCCACCATCAAAGTTCTTAAAGTTGGAGCAGAGCTCCCACCAACGCTCGACCCGCTCGGTGAACTCGATGATCTGCTTGAAGGGGGGGATCTTCTTGATGACTCCACCCATACTGGCTAGCTAATTGATCAATAATGTCAGAGCTGCACGGCCGGTCCCTGTGGAAGCGGTTGGCACAGTTCGAGCGAAGGGAGGCCGCAGCCTTGTAGGCCTACAAGCACGGGCACCCGGTTTAGGGCCGAGGACTCTGGATGCTCGTGGCGGAGGGATACACTCTGTTGAAACTGGCACTTCAGCGGGCCGATTATCCGTTCCTAGAGGAATGCCTCGCAGCGATAAGCGATGCTGAGTGGAACATGTTCGCGCAAGTAGAAGGAATCGCGACAAGGGTGCTCGCCCATTTGCTAAGGCTGCGCGACTCCCAATCCTAGCAAATCCATCAGGCAGCAGCCCTGCTGGACAGGCTCCGTCTGGTGACAGACCCAGCCTCAATCAGCGCAATCAGCGAGCGGGACAGGCCGTACGCTGTCCTACGGCAAGCCAATCTCCAGCTTTAAGTCTTGGTTCCGTTCTATCAAAAGCTGGAAGTATAACAGCTATGTGACACTCTCGGTCGCCAGGAGATCAGTGAGCAGGCCTTGGAGTTGGCTGTTAAACAGATCGACCCTTCCTTGTTCTTGAGGCAGTCTGTGGCTCAGAATTAGTCGTTTTACCGAGCTCTGATGGTCAACATCAAGGAAGGCAGCAGGAAAGCCTAGCAATACTGGCAGGCCCTGGTGTCAGTGCTAGGTTCGATGCCTAGCTCCTTAAAGCAAGATTTTTTGTGTTTGCCATTCACCACAGACTTAAAACTACCGAAAAGGTTCTACAGGATGATAACTCCCCTGCACCTGCGTGGGCTGGACCTCTAGCGCTTATAATAAATCTAGGCATTTTACAGTCCGCGATTTATTAAGCTGTCAGGCCTGGACGAATACTTAGCATAAGTCAAGCTCGGGAGAGTTCACTATTCCGATGCGGCCTTGATATTGAAAGAAGCTCTTGCTAGTGATGAGATGGACCCTTAAAAATAAAAACTATTGCGGCTAAAGATCGAGGAGATTATTAAAAAATAAAGCAAAGGGACAATCGCTCAGCTTGCCAGCCTGCTCTGGCCCGGCACCCACCTCCCCGAAAGAAGACTTAACCAGCTGCTCATAGACGGCGGCTACGACTACCTGTGCAAACCAATCGCTACTCCCCAGCCAACACTAAAAGTCATTTGCCCTGACTGGCAACTTCCAGCATTAATCGACTACACAAAACAACTGACAAATACCCGACGACAGTCTTTGTTCGACTATCTTGTAGTGGGCCAAAAGGCCTTCCGTCTTGATGGCAACTATCCAGCCTTGCATGATTACATGTAAGGAAAACTCAATTGCAGGCCTTCGAGTTTCATCCGAGCGAGGGTGACTGCCTACCCTGCCTGCTAGATTTCATTTTAAAAATTGATTGACCTCGCCGCCGCAGGGATAACCGTCCGACTGGCCTACTGCAAGCAACTGCCGCTTGACGTCTACCGAGTCTTTTGCAACAACAGGCCTGTTATTTCAAACCTGATGAGATACTCGGATGCCTACCTCTCTGAGTTCAGGAAACTGTTCCCTTCGGTGTATTGTAAGCTGTCGGCCGATGAGGCACTGAGACATGGCAGTTTCTAGATCGCTAGGGTTATCATCGCCAGCGAAGGATGCACTAAGCCTAACATCCGGATCAACCACCGAAACGCAGAGTTCTTCTGGCCCTTTTTGTCAGAGATGGCCGACCTTGAGCTTCTGCACTTTTTTAAATATTGGAAGAAGCCTCTTCCTCTGATACACCTTACTAGACTGATGAAGCTGGATGGCCACAAGTTTGTGTGCCACCTCCTGTCAAGGCTCAAAAAGGAACCCCTCTTCGTGTGGGGGGTGGTGGCTGTCATCTTGTAGGGCAACCTCGAACCCACTTTCTTGACGGCTGTGATGAAAGAGCGCAGCTATTTTCCTGCTCGGCTTTCAATCCTCTACCGATTTAATTTCGAGTTCAACATCAGGCAGTTTGACGAGAACTGGGCCCATGAGCTACTTGAATAGGCCCTGAGGCGAGGTCACACTGACAACTTTCTCAGCTTGTTCACTGAAATTAAAATGGCCGGATATAAAATAAAGCATAAAAGTCTGCTGCGGTTCTTGGAAAGGCGGTGCTCCATGACCGTCGCGTAAGCTCTGCCGGTCTTGGAGTTGCTCTTGCCTGAACTTCAGGACAGATACTTCACGATCCAGCTCAAGGACAGGCTGCTTAGCAGCAGTCTGCTCCAGCTCTCCGCTTAGGAATTAAGACAATTTCAGATCTCGGGCGAGTCATTCAGTAGGACTGTAATTCACAGCACGGTTAGGGAATTTGCTCATGATCCTCGTGCATTTGCAAAGGTCATGCAATTACAAAGCTACGAAATTCCTTTAGACGCTCTCAATGGGATGCAAGAAGACAGCGTGCCTTATTTCCTGCGCTAGAAGGTGTGTAAATGTAAGGCCCAAAAGATGGCTGAAAGATAAAAGCAGAGATCGGCAATCAAAGAAAAACTGCGAAAGCTACGTTCCACATACGAAATAAAACTGAACAAGAAAACGCAATGCCTTGACCTGAATTGTGAGCAGAAGTAGTTCTGGTAGCATTTCTTCGCAGAGGATATCTAATCCTTTTCAACTATCACGGAAGTATAGTTTGTGGTGGCCTGCAGGCTAAGGCTAAACAAGCTCCTCTGCAGGATGCACGAATCCGACCCCCAGCGCTTCACGGCGATGGCTCGCAGCTGCAGGGCGAAAGCTAGGAATCTCAAAGCCCCGCTGCCTCTTTTCCTAGCAGGGCAGTACGATGGGTCTCTAGAGTCATTTATATACGGCAGCAAACATCTTCCAGCTAGCTTTACACGATTATCCGTCATTTTCAAAGCATTTTGCCAAGGACTTGAAAAAAGCCCAGAGAAATTTGTGGCCCGCCGATGCTAAGCGTTTGTCTGCCAAGCCATGCGCCTGGCTGCGGGGCACTTGTCTGACGATCAGTGGTGCCTTCTATTTGAAAAGTAGTTATAGCAAGAATTCGAAGTCGTGCTGGACCGACCCCAGAGTCTTGAGCAAGAACTGCTCAGGGCGATGCTGGGTGGTCTAAAGTACCAGCTCAACCATGAGGCAGTGTTCAAAGCTCGCTGGCAGAGCATCACGCAAGTCCAAATAAAGCTGCTCCAGCGGACCAGCTTCTTCTCTCACAAGCTTTTCGGCAACCCCGACCTCGACGACTGCAAGCGCTGGCACGCCACGTTCAACAACTTCGATCTGCTGGGCTTCTTTGCCCTCGCGAATCCAGACTACGAGGACTATTATTTGCATAGCAGGGCCTGGAAGTTCTATACGGTTCTGGAAAGGGTAAATGAGAAGGGCCTGGGAGCGAGTTTTGAGGAGAATGAGGTGAGCTTGCTGGGCGATCTGACTGTGCTGGCTTTGAGGGTGGAGCAGGCCCAGCAGCTGATGAAGCAGGCAGCCGGCCCTTGCTTGAACGGGTTGTCTGACAACGACATCGCCAGCCTCGAGTCTCATCTCCTAAAAGCCAGCCTCACACTAAACCTGATCTCAAACGCCAGCAGGTAAGCAGCCCAAAGACTGCACCCAATCCTTTCTTCCACAACAACAAGAATATCTGCCTGGCTCCTGGCCATACATGTCCTCAGGGATTACTAAAGACTGCAGTTCGATTATCTGCGCAAAATCAGGGACTCAAAAAATGATAGGGGAAAGGCCTAGCTGAGTCTGGAGCTCGTTGTGGTGAGGGGAGTGCCATGGGTGGATAGGAGTGTGCTGGATTTGATCGAGCTAGCTGCCCCTCTCGCCTAGAAAGCATACCCAGAGCACGCCGTGCAGGAAGGACTGCCGGAAAGGCAGCTCTAGCGGGCAGTGTCCTTCATTCGAAAGTTCAGCAAGCCAAGCCATACGTACTCAATCTAGGACATTACCTCCCCCATCCACGCGAAGGCCCTAACCGCATGCCTCAGCGAGGTCACCTTCTTCGCCGAACTGCATGCGCTCCCAGAGCCACAGCATTTCGAGATCCGCGAAGGACGGGATGTCGACCTGCTTGAAGTCATAGACCGTTACGAGCGTGAATACCTGCTCCTCAAGAAAGCAGAAGCCGCGCCCTGGAATGTGGTGTTGGCTGGCCACGAGCCCTTCAACGCCCTTTACTGCCTGCAGTCCCTGCTTTAGCTCAAGGAGAGCAGTTCGAAAAGGCCATCCAATTCAGCTGCGGGGCGCAGGTGGGGCTGCTGATCTTCGGACTGGTGAGGGCTGTGATCCAGCCTGGGCAGACCCTTCCTGAGGTCAAAAGCGTGCTGAAAGGGGTATTCGAAGACTGGCTGGAAGTGGTGATCCGGGCCGAGGTGCTGGCCCTGGAGGGATTCCGGGGCATGCAGCACAAGACCCTTCTGGTGGGGTTCGAGGGCCGAGGCGTGCAGTACGCATTGGACCAGGTACCTGCTGAAAGAAGGGTTCTTCACATGGGTGGTGGGGCTGGGGCCAACTGATGACTGAAGAATCACATGAGTTCGCGGTTGGCCTGCATCTCGCGGTGCAAGAACTCTTGGTAGTCGCTGTCCAGCACCTGTCTGCTCTTGCAGGCGCTCTCGATCAGCCCGTCCAAAAAGTTGTATTTGTTGCGCGACTTCAGGAGCTTGGGGATTGAGCTGTTTCGAGCCCGCAGGTGGGCGAACAGGCGCTGCCGCTCCGCCACCTCCGCGTCGATGAAGGAGCTGAAGTCCTTGCTGCTGGAGCGGTAGCACTTCACGGTAAAGTCCCAGCCCTGCGAGCAGAGGACGCGGTCAGCGGGGTCGGACTTCCCGAGGCAGGCACGGTAGGCCTCGTCCAGCCCCCGAGCAGGTGAGCCTGCCGAGAAGGGGGTGGTCCAGCTCCTTGTCGCCGTGGGCGTAGGCAAGATACCGGATGATCATGATATTGGTTCACTCGCCGAGGGCGACAAGAGGCTTGAAAAGGTCCTGGTAGTGGGGCATGCGCTCCATCAGCTCGTGCAGCATCCCCACCGCGTCCTTGTTCTGCGCGCGGACCTTCTCGTACTCGTCGCGGAGCCGGGGCTCGGCCATCATCAGCTTGGCTTTCTTCAGCCGCACCTCGTCGATCTTCTGGGGCGAGTTTCTGCTTTTCGGTGATGTTGTGAAGGTTGACCTGGCGCTGGACCTTGCTGAGGGCCAGGCGGTTGGCCAGCCCGCTCACGTCGGCCTCGTGGTGGGCCAGCTCCTCGCCTAGCTCGTCGATCTGGCCGATGACCTCGTGGTGCTCGCCCTGCTTGCCCTTGAGGACCCGCTCGACCTCGCGCGCGTTGGAGGTGGTCTTCTCGATCTGGTGCTTGAGCATCTTGAGGGAGCTCTCCATCTGGGCGGAGGTGCGGGGCACGCTCTTGGCGCCGCGCTTCTTGTCCTCCTTGGGCTTGGTGTACTTGAGCTCGATGGCCTCGCGCTTGGGCACCTCGCGGACCATCTCGGTCTGGAGCACCTCCTGCTTCTTCTTGATGTCGCTGAGCTTGAGCTGCATCTTGTGGATCTCGTTCTTGAGGTCCTTGAGCTCGCTCTGGCCGATGTTGGGGTCCAGCTCGGACTTGACCTCCTTCTCGAGCTCGATGTTGCGCTCCCACAGCAGGATCTGCCGCTCAGCCTCCACGATCTCGGCCAGCCGCACGGCCTTCTCCTCGCGCAGGTTGTCGATCGAGATCTCCAGGCGCACGCTCTCCTTCTCGAACTCTTTAAGCCTCTCCACGAACTCGCTCTCCACCGAAAAGATCTCGTTGTCCAGCACCTTGTGGCGGTCTGCGTTGTCGGCCAGCCCGTCGTTCAGCTTGTTCATGTCCTTCTGCAGCCCCTTCAGCGAGATGTTGATGCCTGCGATCTCGCGCTCGAAGGAGCGGTAGGACTCGTTGAGCCGGACCTTCTTCTGCTCGAGGATGGTCTTCTTGGTCTGGAGGGAGAGCAGGGCGTCGTTGAGCTCCTCGAGGAGGTTGCTCTTGTGGACGAGGGTGGTCTGCTTCTTCATCCAGTCGCGGAGCAGCTCCTCGTTCTTCTCCTTGTACTCGTCGGCCTCCTTGTGGAGGTTGCGGAGCTTGGTCTCGTGGGGCCCGTTGTTCTCGTCGTTTTCCTGCGAGGTGAGCTTGTCGTTGATCTTGTTGAGCTCGCCCACCTCGTGCTGCTTCTTCTCGTTGAGCTCCTGGCTCTGCCGGATGTTTATCTCGTAGGTGGCCACCAGCACCTCCCGCTTCTTGCGCTCCTCCACCACCTCCGACTTCTTCTTCTCCAGGGCCTCGATCTGGCTCTTGGTGTTCAGCTGGTCGATCCGCACCCGCGCCGTCTCGTTCTCCTTGTCCACCAGCTCCATCTCCAGGTCCTCGACCTCCGAGGCCACCTGCAGCGCCTGCTTCTGCAGGTTGGCGGCTGTCTTCTCGATGGTCATATGCAGGCTCTTCTGGTTGACCAGGTCCTCGATCTGCTTCTTGGTCTCGGTGTGCAGCTTCATGATGTTGGCCTCGATGCTGTTCATGTTCTCCTCGATGGCCTTGGTCTCGGTCTGCGCCGCCGCGATCTCCTGCTCGGTGGATTTCAGCGAGGACGCTAGGATGCTGTGCTGGTCCAGCACTCGCTGCTTCTCGGCGCTGATCCGGTTCGCCTGCTCCTCCAGCTTGGCCCTCTGCCGACGCAGCTCGCCCTCCTTCGCCAGGGTCTCGCTGCGGACCTGGTGCTCCGCAGCGATCTCAGTGGAAATGCCGGCCACCTCCGCCTTGAGCTGGAGGTTGCCCTCCCGCTGCTCGTCGAGGTGGTCCCTGATGCTCTGGAGAGTGAGGTCCATCTTGGCCATGACGGTGAGGCTCTTCTGCCAGCGCTCGAGCAGGTTCTTCTTGGAGGCCAGGATCTTCTGCATCTCCTGCTGGGCGTCGCCCAAGATCTGCTTGGCCTCCCGGTCTCGGCCTTCTGGCTGACCAGCTGCGCGCTGATGATGTTGGACTCCTCGATCAGGCGCTTCATCTACTCGGTCATCTGGTCGATCAGGTAGTCCTGCCGCTTCTTGTCCTTCTCCAGGGAAGTGACGTTTTCCT
The DNA here is from genome assembly GCF_025434085.1 of Hippocampus zosterae. NCBI lineage: Eukaryota > Metazoa > Chordata > Actinopteri > Syngnathiformes > Syngnathidae > Hippocampus > Hippocampus zosterae. The sequence continues at coordinate 29,477 of NW_026262794.1, forward strand.
CGGCAGTGTGGCTGACAGTCTTGGTGATGAGGATCTGGTTTTTGAGTTTTCGTTGAACCGCCGCACCTCCTGCACGTTGCGGATGATCGAGTCCAGCTCCTTCTGCGCCTTGTCCTTCTTCTTCCGCAGTCCGCCCACCTCCGCCTTTTGGGCCTCATAATTTTCATTGACTTGTCTGAGGCGCTGCTCCTCGTCCAGCCGGGCCTTCTGCACCTGGCTATGGTTTTCGTGCGCCCGTTCGTACTCCACCTGGTTTTCGGCCAGCTGCTGCTGCAGCCCGTACAGCCGAACGCCGATGTCCTCTTTATTCCGGCGCAGGCTTTTGCAGTTTTCCTCGGTCTGCTTGAACTCGATCTAGAGGCGCTTGTCCTCCTTCTCGAGCTGGGCCTGCTCGGCGGCCTGGTAGCGGGCCATCAGCGGGTCGTAAGCCGCCAGGAACACCTGCCTGTCCTCGGTCGGATTACTCATCCGATATTATTTCTGCCGTTGCATTTCCCAAATCAGACCACAACTGCCAGCCAATCACTTTATTATCCTTCTAGCATCTCTAAGCCAGGCAGGCTCAGGGCGGGACTTAGTACTGGCCTGCTAAGACGGAGGATTAGATGGATAATGTAAGACAAAATCAATCCCTGCCTGACCTTCGATGAGCTGCTGCGCCTGGCCAAGGAACTCAGGCGGACTGGCAAAAAACTGGACTCCTACTTCGCCCAGGAGTTTAGTTTCACGCACGTCCCTGAGGACATTATCAAGAACTCAAAGCAGGCCGTGGAGCGACTGAACGACTCCATAGACCACTGCAGGCTGACTATCTCACTGCCGCATGAGCAGGCCGACCCGTCGACATTTGCCGCTTTCTGGCCAAGTTGAGGACATCATCGCAAGCCTGTTCAAAATGACCGTTTACATCGACAACGACTCCACTCTCAGCATCTACACCGGTCCCTTCCTGACCGAGCAACTCCCGCTCGAAAGGCAGAAGGACTTTCTCGCCCGCGTGGCACAGCTGCTCGAGCAGGTCGGCAGAGGACTGCTCCAGGCGTTCTGGTTCCTAGACCGTATCAGGGAAGACCCTACGCTGGTTTACCGCCTCCAGAATAAAATCCTAGGCATAACTGACTAAACGCCGCCTCCCTTCGACAAAGCCGCGGTGTGAATCGTTGGAAAGCCAGTCCGGCACCTCCGTGGCGAGCAATGGCTGTCGATTATACAGTGAGTTTGAACGACGGAACCAGATCGAGCAGAAGTAAGAGCCGAAACCTCTGCTCGCGAAGAACAGGAAGACGCAGCGGAAATTATCCAGGTTTTACACGATGAACAACGACCGGCGCCCTCTTAAGCGCTGCTTTTCGAGTAGCAAAAAGCTCCGGCATACCGATGTGAAGCATTCAGCCGTGCTGTCTGAGAAGAAGTAACTGCGCAAGCAAGAAAAGAAGCCGCGCAGTCAAACAGTCTCGATGCTGTCGAAGCATACCTCCTACGAGCCGGTTGAGCGCCCTGAGGAAAGAGGTGGTGCCTGCACCGCGAGTGCAGCGGCGACGGGTGCTGGCAGCGAATGAAGCTGAGCTTCGGTTTGAACAGCCGAGCTTGGGAATCCATTTCAACTGGGGACGGGCTCCAGCAATGGCGGTGCTGTGCAGGATGGGCTACTGCTCAGGGCAGGGGGGCACAGGCCTGGTCCGACAGCTGCTGCGGGCGGATTGAATACTTCCAGGATACATAATATCAAATGAAGCTCAACAAGCCTTCCGTGAAGGAGTGGGACATCGGCAAGGACTACGAGATCGTGAAGCTGATCGGCAAGGGCAGTTACGGGCAGGTTGCCGAGGCGGTCCACCTGCCCACCCAGCGCCACGTGGCCATCAAGCGCATCGACCGGCTGCTCGACGACAAGGTCGAGGGCAAGCGCATCCTGCGCGAGATCACCCTCCTGCGCAAACTGCGGCACCCCAACCTCATCGAGCTGGTGGATATCCTGCCTCCCCGCGACCGGGCCGGGTTTAACGTCCTGTACATCGTCATGGAGTTCTGCCAGACCGACCTCAAAAAGCTATTCAAGACCCCTGTGCACCTGGAGTTCAAGCACGTAGTAACCATCCTTTACAACATCCTCTGCGGGCTGAACTACCTGCACTCTGCCGGCGTGCTGCACCGCGACCTCAAGCCCGCGAACGTCCTGGTGAACGAAGACTGCACCGTCAAGATCTGCGATTTCGGCCTGGCCCGCTCGTACGACCTCCAGCAGTAGCAGCAAGAGGAGGAGCCCTAGCCATTGCCCCTGCCCGAGCCCGACAAGGACAAAGAAGCCAAAGAAAGCAAAAAGGGAAAGCTGCTGAAGGCCAAGTCCATGGGCATGAAGAAGGAGATGACCAAGCACGTGGTCACTCGCTGGTACCGGGCCCCCGAGGTCATCCTGCTGGAGTCCAACTACTCGGACGCCATTGACATGTGGTCCGCCGGCTGCATATTCGGCGAGCTGCTTTCAATGCTCAAGGAAATCGCTCCCACCTACCTGGACCGGGCCCCGCTGTTCCCAGGGACCAGCTGCTTCCACTGTCGCCTGAACGGATGGCCCAGCGCTCTAAGAGCGGGTTCCCCACCTCCAACCAGGACCAGATCAACGTGATAATGGCCACACTGGGCACCCCCTCCGAAGACGACATCTCGTTCGTGACTGACCCCAAGGCGCGAGACTATGTGCGCAGCTACAAGCACCACGACCCTGTGCGGTTCGAGACCAAGTTCCCGAAAGCCTCGAAGGAGGTGATCGACTTTCTGGAGAAGTCGATCGTGTTCGACCCACGCAAGCGGCTGGCGATCTGTGACGCCCTGGGACACCCGCTGTTCCGAGAGGTGCGGGACAAGAAGAGCGAGTAGGTGGCCAGCGAACGCTGCGTGCTTGAATTCGACGACGAATAGATCGAGCTACCACGGCTGCGAGCTATGTTCCTGGAGGAGATCGACCGCTACCATCTCCGCAAGTGATCCCTACCCATGCACTAATCAACGCATAAGTCGAGTGCCCAGCAGCCGGTTCCTGAAGGTCCGGAACTCGAACTGCCCCTGCTCAGCCCCACGTCCGCCTGTGCGCTCTGGCTGCTGGCCAGCAAGATGCGCTTCATCTGTTGGCTGCTCTTCGTGTACTTCTTTATCTGCTCGTTCAGACTGCGGGTTGGTTCTGTTATCACTCGCTCCAGCATGCTCTTCAGCAGCTGATGCTCTGAGAAGTTGGTCTTTGCCTTGAAGCACGGGCTGCGTGGATGTCGGGGCTGCAGGACGGGTGCTGGATCTGGAATGGTGCCTGTCCGCGCAGATGGCTTCACTGCCTTCTTGAGCTTGAAAGTGCGGCGGAGCAGCCCACGGGGGCCGGGCAAGCAGGTCCCTTGGCTCTTGCTGTATATGCCCGCTGGCGAGTCGATTAAAATCATCGCCAATATGGAAAATAAAATCGGGCTTACAAAGACCGCCCGTAGCGAGGGTGCCAGGCTACATGGGCTACATCCCCGGGGCGCGTGCTGAAAACATGTATGGCACTACGTACGCTAACGTGGTACGTGAGAGCAGACAGGTGCTCGCCTGCGGACAGGACCTGCCCGCATAGCTGCACTACCTGACCATGAACCAGGGCAACTCCCAGCGCCTTCGTTCCAAGCTGAATTGCTCCGGCGACGACCCGCAGAGCAAGTTCTGGAAGAACGACGACAATCTGAACATCCTCCGCCTCGAAAAGGAGAAGCACGAGCAGCAGTTGCGAGACAAGATGCGGGCCAAGACCCGCCACGAGCCGTGCTACGACATGACCCTAGAGGAGGCTTACCAGAAATTCTGAATCACGATCGGGCCAGCTGCTCAGTCTTGAGCGCCAGGATGGCGGCATGGACCTTCTGCCGGAGCGACTCGCTGCTCGCGGCTGCGAAGGCGGCCTGGTAGTGTTTGAGAGCGGACTCGAGTAACTTCAAGTGCTCGTACTCAACGCCCAGGCTATAAAGCAGGTCCGCCTCCAGTGTAGCGTTTTCCTTTTCGTACTGCCGAAGCGTCCGCCTGGACTCCTTGAGCTCAAGCAGTGCGCGTTCGTGCTTGCCCATCGAGGACAATACCGCTGCCCGGTTCAGTCGGCTGACTGCCTTGCTCATGCAGTTTAAAGGGGTCGCCTCCTTCTCGAACTCTGCAGCCTGGGCCAACATGCTTTGCGCAGCTGGCAAGTTTTGCGAGGCCCGGAAAAAGCAGGCCGCGTTGTTTAGGGACTGCTCGAAGGCCGCCCCTAGCTCTGTGCGCATGGCCAGCCTCCTTAGCTCTGTGTGTTTGCTCAGGAGGATGAGCTTGCAGACAACACGCTGGCACGATTTGTCGCCCTGATTCTCGAGCAGGAACAGGTCGACAGTCCGAAGCAGCTCCACTACTGTCTACATCAGGTCAAAGGGCGGGAACTTGAGCACCCCACGAGCTGCCCCAAGAAAAGCCCCCAGCACCAGCTTCTCCCGCAACTCGATCGCCAGCAGGGAATGCGCCTGCCCTTGTGCCGGAGGTGTTCCAGCAGACGCCAGAGCGAGATCATCTTGCGTGGGAACTGCTCTAAACTGTTGCCGCCATCCTCGGGCTCCATAATTGTTGATGGACAAGGAAAACGCGAGTCTGGTGACCCGTCTGGCCCGGGGTTGCAGAGACGCGCACGGCAGCCTGACCGAGCACCTAGTCAGCCTCATCGAGCTTTACTTCTCGGAGACCAACCCTCTCGCCAAGCTGTAGCACTTTGAGGTGCTGTCCGACTACCTGAAAAAAAACCGCTTTCAGTACGCCGACTACTTGGACGCTGCGGAGGTATGTGCGCTGACCCCTCGCACTCCTGCCTTCATGGCTTGGTTGCGGCAGGTGCTACGGCTGGCCCGCCCCGTCCGGCTGCAGACCCACTGCTGGATGCAAAGCCTCGCGGGTGATCGTGAGCTGCTGGCGCACGCAGGGTTCCGGCTGCCTGAAGCTTAAGAACTCATCCTGCAGAACAGCATAACCTCGATGGCCAACCTCTACCGCGTAAAGCGCATCCGCTTTTGGGGCAAGTACCTGGGCCGACAGGATTACTACGTCCTGCAGGGTAGCTCTGGCCTGGAGTATGATGATCAGCCACTGCCTGGCCAGGAGGTGCGGGGCGAGGGGGCCAACCTCCACACTTATTGGGTCACCACTGACCTCAACCGAGGGTGGATCGAGCTGCCGCAAGTCACTCCAGAGCAGGTCCGTGTGGCGCGGCTGATAAAACGTGTGGTGGGGGGCGACCTGGAGGCCGAAGTGTAAGGATATCCTCGTTTTCCCGGCAGAGAGAAGCATTTCTTGAAGGCCCAGATAGCTCGAATCACGCATGCCTGCGAGCTGGCGCCGAAGGGTATGTACCGGGTCAGTGAGGACAACCCGAAGGAGCTTTAGTTCGAGGAAGAGTTTAAGCTTCCCGAGGTCAGCGAGCAAATCAACCTCGAAAACTGGGTTCACGCCAACCCTTGTTTGTTGGGCCTGGGTCGCTGCTCGCATTACGTCGATCCCAGCCTCACCGAGGAGCAACGAGAGGCCCTGCAAGCCGAACTTACCGAAAAGGACCCCGAAGTTGATCGGCTGCGGGGGGTCAACGAGGACAAGCGTGCATTCCTGACCAGCGATGGACCGACTGGGTCTTGAAACAAACTGGATCGTGCGGACGGTCGGTGATACGCAGGTTTATTCGCGCGAAGAGGGCAACCAATGCTATGCGAGCGTGGTGCTGCGCAATGCCTGCTGGCCAGGCGCGTCTTGCGCTGCAGGGCAGGGAGGGTTCACCAATGTGTATCTGGGTTACGGCCTGCGCCAGGGCAGCCCGCCTTCCACCCGCGCACGGCGGGCGACATCTGCGCCGAGCCCGAGGAGCAGGACGAGCACCCATAGCCTAACCCAGCCGAGCCACCAGACGAGGTATAACCGGACAGCGACGAAGAACGGAAGGAGGAGGGGGACTGAGGCATAATCAATATTTGAATGCGGAAGGCGAAGGTGAAGAACATCTCGGACTACATCGAGCAGCTGTACGAGGAGGACATCCGGGCGAAGGTGAGCGGGTGCGAAAAGCTGGTGGAGCTGGCCTTCTCCTTCGAGAACCTGCAGGCCATGCTGGAGGAGAGCTCCATCCTGAGCACGATCATCCGCACGCTCAACGAGGAGTACCCCAAGAACATGGACCTGTGCACGAACCTGCTCTGCTTCGTCTACATCCTGGCCCACTACAACGACTTCCACGAGCTGCTGGTGGAGGAGCAGGTCGGCAGCACCACCACCGAAATCCTGAACTACCACCTGTCCGCTTCGACACCCGCTACGTCGAGTACCTCGAGCTCAGGCGGGAGGGCAAGCCCGAGGCCCAGAAGAAGCTGCAGCAGCTCAACCTGCTCATCCACAAGCAGGACAAGATCTTCTTCATCGGGCTGTCGATCCTCTTCGCCCTGTCCGAAGACTTCACCATCGAGAAGAAGATGGTCAACAAGGGCGGCGTGGTCGAGGTGCTCGTCCGCATGCTCGAGCGCAACGACCTGGCCCTTCTCTCCCTCGCTCTCAACTTCCTGGGCAAGCTCGTCATCATGACCGAGAACAAGCTCAAGATGCTCTCGCACGGGCTGCCTGTCAAGCTGGCCCGCTTCTTCAGCTGCGGCAACGGCGACCTCCTCGCCGCCGCCCTCTCGCTCTACCGCGCGCTGGCCTCGACCGCCAGGGCCGCTAGACCCTGCACCAGGAGGGGCTGATCCCCTACTTCATTGAGATCTTCGAAGTGCCAGCCCTGCGACTGCACGCCATCAACATCCTCTACCTGATCTCCACCGATGCCCCACAGCGCTCCCTCTTCAAGCTCTACGGCTTCATCCGGCAGCCACTCCTCGTGGCCGTCCGCTTCCCCGACAAGTACGTCGGGGTGGAGCTGGCCGCCCTACTGATCAACCTGGCCACCTGCTCCGAAAACGCAGAGCTCATCCCTGACGACCTGTTCAAGAAGGCCCTCGACCGGGCAGTCCGCTCCAGGACCCCCGGCTGCTCAAGTTTGTGAAGAACGCGTTGATTTCAGGAAAGCAACCAGCACACTTCGAGGCAGTGGGACTGTCAATGAAGGAGATAACCAAGCTGATCCTCAAGCGCAGCAAGAGCGAGTTCGAGGAGGACGTGGTCTTCGAGCTGCTGGGGGTGGTGGCCGCCACCGACCTGGGCGCGGAGTGGGAGGGGCTGGTCTCGCCGGAATTGGTGGAATACCTGAGCCGCCAGATCACGGCGATTGGTATCTGCGAGGACGACATGCTGTTCGAGATGGTCATGATGGTGGGCACGCTGGCCAAGAGCGAGCGGGTGCCGAGCAGCTGGCCGACCAGGAGGTGCTGGTGGGACTGGCCAGCATCTTCATCGAGAAGCTCGAGGACCCCGAGTTCTGCGTGCAGACGCTCTTCGCGATGACCCAGTTCCTGCGGCACGGGATCGGCCGCGAGATGATCATCGAGGAGGTGGAACTGAAAGAGTACTTGCTGGAGCAGCTGGACTCGGTGGTGCCCGAGATCCGGGAGATGGCGGACGACCTGCTGGACTTCATCCGGACTTACGACCTGGGGCTGAGCGAGGAGAGCAAGGAGATCAAGTTCAAGGGGTACAACGAGCAGTGGCTGGTGACCATCGAGCAGCTCAAGATGTCCGGCGAACTGCACATCCCCGCCCCCTCCCACGAAATGTACCTCGACGACCTGTGGGACTCTGAAAGTGATTACGATTGATGATCGCCTTCCTGCTTGCCCCTGCCGCCCCCTTCCTGATCACCCTCCGCCCCGAACACCCCGTGTGCTTCCGTCTCCCGCCTGACCTCTACGAGCTGTCCTCCCGATCCCTGCTCTTTGGCGATGACACCTTCAAGTGCTACGTGGCTGGCTCTGACGGCGCCTTCCTCAACGAGCTCACGCCCCTGCATAAGCCCGTCGAGCTGGAAGTGCAGCTCGAAGCCAACCAGCAGATCTGCGTGAGTTCGAAGATTGCACAGCGGGTGGCAGTGGAGATCGAGCGAGTGGAGAACGAGCTGAGCCAAGTGCTCACGCGCAAGGACCTGAAGGCCGTCGAGGAGTAGCTGCGCAAAGCCCGGCGCGAGATGGTGCACTTATAGCACGTGCAGAACTACATGGAAGAGAGCGCGCTTATGTACATCATGGCTCACGAGGAACAGGAGAGCACGATCCAGCGCATTGCAACTACTGAAGCTGGCAATCCTGCTGCTCTCCGCTGCCGCGCAGTTCCTGCTCATGCGCTACCTGCTCGCCCCCGCTTCTCGTGGATATCAGACAGTCTGACATCAATCCTTGCATCGATTAGATTCAAGGCAGCAGCCTCCCTTGGGCCACCTTTTCGAAGTACCCTGCGCAGCACATCGTCAGCATTGCCAGAAGACTGCACCCTGCGAAAATTATGAACACCCTCCGCTCGTCCTTTTAGGCCGTGTAGCCGATCCCCAGCTGCGCGCAGGCCGTCACGATGTTGGCCACCGCCATGGACAGCGCTGCGTACAGCCCCACAGAGTCCACCACTCCTGTCGTTTCTTGAGATTGACCACGATCAGACCTGCCATGGTGTTGAACACCCCGCCCAGACAGACCCGATCGCCCCGATTAGCAGGAAGAAGATCAGAGGGTCAGGGTTTAAACAGCCTGACTGATGTGAAGGCCAACAGTAGCACTCCCAGCAGCGAGGCAGCAGGGGAGCCTTGAGTCTCAGTCGCGGGAAGACGTAGCCCAGCGCCAGAGAGCCGAGGATGCTGAAGCAGTCGTAGGTCACGTTGACATAGGCACGGTAGGTCTTGAGGGCTGGCTGGTCCCCGCAGTAGGTGGGCAGCCAGAGCAGGATGCCGTAGATGACCGCCTTGACAAGCGAGAAGGCGGCCACCAGCGACAGGGTATGGGGGCTGCAGAAGATCTGCATTACCGATTATCGACTTTCAGCCTTCAGGTTCGATGGCTAAGGTCTTAGAGTTCTATATTGCTTATTTGCTTTTCCGGGAGGAAGTAGCACATGAGGGCGCAGGCCCCAGCCAGCCCAGCAGCCACGTGCAGCGAAGTACAGCCCGCCGTAGACCACGATCCCCTGGCACAGCATTAAGCCCAGGATGTTCCCCACGTTGGTGTTGGTGGCCCAGAATCCTAGGAGCAAGGAATTCTGATTACCTAAGCTGCCGCTCACGATCTCGAGGAGGTTAGGCCATGTGTAGGACTGCAGGAATCCATTGACTGCCATCAGAACTAGCACCTACCATTATGATCGGGAGGTGCCCATGACTAGCGCCAACAGCTCGAAGTTCAAGGAGCAGCAGGCCAGGCCGGCGAGCAGGCTCCTTCTGGGGCGGGCGGTCGGCCACACGGAGTGCAGGAAGTGACCGACTCCGAGACAGCCCAGGAAGGCCGCATCCACCCAGCCCAGGAATAGATCCGAGAACCCGTAGTCGGCGTGCAGGACACTCTTGGAGAACGAATAGACGGTGCGCAGGCAGTGCACACTGACATACGCCAAGAAGGACACCAGGTAGACTCGATTCATATCTATTAAAGGGCGGAAAGTAAACTTGCATTTTATATTTTTGTATGGTTGTATTTACACGTCGTCAGCTGGTTTAGGAGCCGCCTTCTTGCACCTCGCTTAGGGATTGCTGCTTGTCCCACACCCACTCGCCGTGTCGCGCCTTGCCGCCTGTCATGCTCTCGCCTGGCCGTGCTTCAGTCCGAACCGGAAATACCCTCGGTGGCAGCTACCATCTGGCTAGGTCAGAATCCCCTCCCCGTTGAATCGATTGCGCGCCCATTGGCCTTCGTATTTGCGCCCATCCGGCCACTCCATCACGCCCTGCCCCTCGATGTAGTTGGCCTTGAACTCGCCGTTATAAACCCACCCCTGTCTCGAGACAAACCTGCCCAACCCCTCCTTCAGGCCCTTACAGAACTCGCCCTCATACAGATCGCCATTTGTCCATTGTTCCAAGCCAGACCCATTCATGAGGTCGCCCCTACCACTGTCCCTCATAAGTAACCTCAGGGGTCACATACCTTCCGACACCCTGCATGCGGTTCTCAAACCACTCGCCCTCGTAACTGCTCTCGCTATCGATTTGGAGGATGCCGCGGCCGTGGGGCCTGATCCTAGTGCCATTCGCCCTCATAGCGCGTGGCCAGATGCTTCCACTGGAGGGTGCCTTGGCCGTGTCGCTTTTGTTGAGCCATCCGCCCTTGTAGACAAAGTTGTCAGTCTCAAGCTCGACGAACTCACAGCTTTCTTGGAGCTTGCCCTTGCGTAACAGCTCGGCAGTGAAATCATTACCGCGAACCTGCTCAAGCTCCTGTTCAATGAGGTGGTCGACACCACCTCCTCGTCATCTTTGATGGCGATGCAGTTGCCCATTAAATGATTGAGAATTCTTTGCAATATCAAACTAAGACATTTAAAAACCTTACCTAATTTTTATTTATTTATTAATGCAATGGCTGCTGCAATAGCCTCGTCTTCATACTGCTCAAGAACGGAATGCGGGTGCTAGAGGACCGGCAAATTCCCAGCCACTTCTTCGACCTGCAGGTGCCAGAATTCACAGTTTCACGTTGATGAGGATGATGCAGGCTGAAATCAAGTGGGAGCACACTCTCAAGGTCTGAGGGATGAAAGGGATGAAAGGATACTTGTGCGTGAATCATCCCGAGAAGGAGCCTGTGTCGCTCCAGCCCTCACTGAACGGCCGGAAGTTTAGGATCCTTTGCCGGTGCGGTCTTAGCATTGCCCGACCTCGCAGGCGGACAACCTTTCCTCCGGACATTTTTTCAGCATCCCCTCCAGAACCACAGCCAATTCCTCTTTCAGGGCTGTTTGTCTGACCAGATACTATGTGTCTTCATCCTTCATCATGGCAGGGTTCAGGTCGGCAGGCCCCTAGCATGCAGCACCATAGGATCGTCAGCCCTGCGCTAAAGACATCAGCGCGGGCCTTGTTGTAGACTGCTCTGAAATTTCCTTTCAGCATTTCCTCGAGTTCCTAAGGAGCGGGAAGTCCTTGGTAGTCGTCTTTTTGGACGGTCATTTGAAAACTGTTGAGCTGGCAGGGCATCGACTGTACGGCTAGCAGTCTGACCACCCCTGCCTTCGAAAGCATCACGTTCTGGGGCTGGATATCCCCGGCCGACAGCCCTCTATCTTCTAGCACAGCCATCGGCCTTATAATGGCATACAACAAGTACCATAACTCTTCCTCGCTAAAAGAGGCCTGCCGTTCCCTCCTGGTCTAAATTTCCTGCTGGAGAGTGCGTTCGAACAATGAAATTCAAGTTCTACGCTTTATCCCTCGACGCATAGACCTGTGACCCGGCGCTGGCTGGTTGGCAGGAGGAGGCCTGGCACGTCCTGGACACCGGACAGCTGCTTGACCCAGAAATGGTAGTCAGGAAGGGTGGCCAGTGGACAGAGATGCAACATGGTCTACCCAAGCACCCGGACCCTGCCCAGCCTGGGATGCCAGCACGGCCTGACCTCAGACCCCCCCATAACGTATTAAAAAGCCTGTAGCCGGGATTGAACCGGCGACCTCCTGTTTACAAGACAGGTGCTCTACCACTAAGCTATACAGGCCACTCCCATGCCCCCCAATTCAGTCCAATCCGTTGCAATCGCCTACTGATCTGAACCACCGCCATAAATAATAATTGAATGATCTCTGAGGTTAGCGAGCAGGACATCAACTCGATCACGGCGATGGTCAACCAGCAGTACGAGCTGCCCAATCTCATCTCGGGGGCACGCAACAACTTCGAGGAGCTGACCACCTACTACTACCGCGAGGCCCGCAACCTCTATATCGCCAACATCGTGCTCAACAACAAGCTGAAGGCCACGGTCGACGAGAAGAACGGACTGGCCCTCAAAAATCGTGCAGGCTGAGCTCAACTGCAAGAATAGAAATGCCTTCAAGACCAAGCGCGTGCGCAGACTGGGCAGCGAGATCGACCGGGTCTACAAGTGCAAGGTGGGCGACTGTACCAAGGCCTACGGGTCTACGGGTCTGAAGGCTCCCTCATGCAGCACATCAAGCTCAAGCACCTGTCTGCCTATCAAAGCCAGATGCAGGACGATGATTGACCTATTGAAAAGCTTCTCATAATTCCTTTTTAATTTTAGTCTGGTATTTATATGAATTAAAATCGGGTGAATTGCAAGACCCTCTACAGCCCGTTCTCCGAAATCACTATGAATAAGCTGAACAAAAAGCCGGATTTATAAAACTCATGAGAAAATGAGGATGAACGAATTTCTCTACAAGACCATGAGCATAAAAGACTAAAGAAAAAGTTTCACAGAACTGAACGAGATACACCAAGGCTAAGGCCATAAGTTCTCCTGAGTTGTTCTTCAGGGGACAACGGTAAGGCATCAGGGACTGGATGCGAAAGGCCTCGAACGGCAGGTCCGAGAAGTGTTGCTCTTCGCGGAGACCATCCACGTCAAGTGTAATTGCAGCTCGGGTGATCGGGTCAATTGAAGGGTTGCGTGTCGTATGCGTTGTTGCTCGTGATGAATTTTTTGTAGGCTCCCAAAGTCCGTCCCCACCATATCTACTCGCCGTGGTTGGCAGTCCAGTTGTAGATCACCAGGGCTGGCAGCCCTGCCCCCAGGCACCGTCTGGCTATCGGCTGCTGCCGGATCACCGGCAAGAAGAAGGCCAAGGTTGCAGTTCCAGCACCCACAACACAGGCCAGCTTGGAGAAGTAGCTGCGCTCGTGGTTGGCCTGGATGGCGGACTCCACCTGCCGCATGTTGACCATCCCGTTACTGCACAGGAATTTATTGATCCTCTCCTTCTCTTCATCCGTGTAGTACCGCTCGAACTTCCCCCTAGGTAACATATAATAAATGAATGCATGCCCCTATGCCAGTAATGAATGGCCTTTATCAAGTTCCTCTAACTCTATGCTTAGGGAGGATCGAACCCTCAGGCTTAGCAAATTTGACACCTAGATACGCCTAATGGGCCTGTGTGAGCAATCTCTGATGAAGGAGCTTAATTCTGATCTCTCCAGCAGCGAATACTAAAAAAAACACAAGAGGATATTTCAGGTTTAAGGAATTGCTTCGAATATAACAGAAACCAGTGATCTTAGCAATAAATACAAAGCTGTGATGAAGGGAAATTTCTGACTGACTGGGATAAAGACTCCAGTTCTGTGTCACTGACTGCGGTAAAGGGATGTACGAAACCCAGGGCTTCTGCAATGATTACTTCCCTGGCTGTTAAGACTGTAAGAGAGTGACTTACCACAAATGCATGCCGGGATCCAACGAAATTTCGACCCACGGTACCAAGATGCATTCCGGTCCGGAGGCAGTGCCATAGAAATTGACGATCAGTTTCCATTAAAAATATGATTATTAAAGATACTAATGGCTCCAGTCACTGGAGGCGAGGGACTGCCAGGTGCAGCTCGCCAGGCCTGCTGCGCAGGGGAAGGCGAGGCAACCCATCGATCGGGCAACTCTGCCTGGCTGGCAATTCTTTGGGGACGAACTGTTCTTGGTAACAAGATTTGAATTCGCCGGTCTCGCCGAGCTTCAGGTTCGGAGATGGGAGGACCGGGTTGGGACGGCACCCGAATTTAAATTGGAAATTATCGGCGTAGTTACTGCCGTTGCTGTGGAGCCAGAGATTGCCGGCTGATTTCGATTCTGTTAGTCTGCGGCTCACCCCCTTTATTTAGGGCCTTTCGTTTATACAGTTTGCTGCTCCCGGTACTGACCCGGCCGCGCCCCCGATTTTCTTTAGTTCCGTGAATCTTAGTATTTTTTGTGGAGGAAAGGTTTTCTTTTCACGTGCTTCTCCAGATTAGTATGAGGTTTGGTAGCAAGTCTGAAGGTGGCCTGGGTCAAAGGTCATTTGAGGAGCGATAATGTTGCTAGTGCTAGGAGAAGGCTTAAGCAACCCACGAGGGGGCTGCAAGGGATGCCGGGGATAAGAAGATGCCGTGGTGGTGGTCCCCTAAAAGCGAGTGGGCAGAGTATGCGGACACTTATGCATCCTACAAGTGCAGACAGTGCAGACACAGTCACTCAGGTGATCCATCAGTCAATAGTGATTGCGAGTGCATAATTAACATGCTGGCGAGGATGATCGGGAGGACGATCCGGCACACGAAGGACTTGACGGTGGCACATATCCAGGAGGCGGCACCTACGCTCAAGCAGAATGGGTGGATACACCCCGACCCTACTCACACGCGGTCGATGACCAGCCATCTTTCCAACGGCGAGATGAACGCCTGGAGGCAGCCCGTCATCAAAACTCACGACCGAGTGGTCCGCTGTTCGGGCGATTCAAGAGTACCTTCGACAGGCCACCCTCCAGTTTACATCCAGCTCAAGACCCGGCAGGGCGGGCCAATCGCCTGCAAGTACTGCAGCCAGAAGTACGAGCTGATCGAGGAGCATGAGCATTGACCTAATAATAAATGGACATGGTCGACTTGTCAGGCCAGGGGAAGGACCGGCTTTACCTGTCCTGGAGGAACAGCAAGGGCCAGGACTGCAAAATGATCGGGCCTGCCACCAAATGCCTTTGCGATCACCGCTTTGCCGCCCATAATAACAGCAAGTCCACCTCCTGCAACACCTGCAAGTGCAAGTCCTTCTTCTACGTCCCGACTTATGGCTCCTACGACTTCAAATGCCTTTGCAAGCATTCCTATAAGGTGCATTCCCCTTTGACGCAGGATTGCACGAAGTGTCCTTGCAAGGGCCCGCTGAAAAGCACGTGGACTTGTCCCTGCGGGCTGAAATATTTTGAGCATGAGACTGTGGTCGAAGACTTTGAGACCCGGAAGGCTCGCAATCGCGAGGTCAGCGATATGCGCAGACTGGCGGAGGAGATGGACAGCGGGCTTCACGCTCTGGCCGATCAATGACACCAAAAATAAAATGCAATCCTCGACCCTCCGCACTTTTAACATCATCACCAACCGGGCGACCACCGACCGCCCGGCCCCCGACAGCTACCTGAGGCGATACTGCCCTGAGACGCGAGTGGTGGACGTGTGCCGGGAATACGGCTAGCACCTACGCAAGGAGCACGAGGCGAGCGTTGTAGGGCGGCAGTTCCACCGCCGCAAGTAGCTATGCGGGGGCCTGCTGCAGATCGAAAAGACTTACGGCACAGGCCGTCTGTTCCGCAAGTTCAAGTGAGCTTGTCATCCAGAAATTATATGATCGGACTCTTCACCACCAAGAATGTGTTTTCCAGGCCGCCCTCCTATAAAGTCACCTGCGGGGACTACTGCAACGAGGTCCTTTTTGTGGGGGACGACAAGGGCAACCTCTATCGCTACCTGCTCCGGATGCACGCGGCTGAGCTGCTGTCCAGCCATGACCGCGACTAGCCCAGGCCTGTCCTCGCTGGCAAGAAAATCGAGGCGGTCACAGTTTTCAAGGCTCTTAACTCGCTGCTGGTCTATACCGACTAAAAGCTGTTCTTAGTCGACTTCGCCCTCAGCAAGATCGAACAAATCTCGGCCAAGGTTAACCTGTGGGCCAAGCGCCCCGAGGCCGAGGGGGAGAACTATTCTATCTTTACCTTCCGCAAGAAGGAGGGCAGTCTTTTTACGTATTCCGCCTATACCAAATCCTTTAACGAGCTGCCTGACAAGGTGGTGCTGCCCGACACGCCCGTGCGAGCAGTCCTGACAGAAAATGCGGTGGTGGCCTGCCTCAAATCCAGTCAGTTCTTCATCGTCAAGCTCAAAAAAGACAAGGGGAAGACCAACTAGCTCGTGGCTCTCTGTCCGGCCATGCTGGTGGCCGCACCAGGAGAAGTCCTGATCGCCAGCCAGAAATGCGGCATCTTTATCAACACCGACTTCGAGCCGGTCAACCGCAGCCCTCTGGCGCTGGCGGCAGTGCCCAAAGACTTTGTGCAAGTGCGGAAGAATATCTGCGTTGTTCAGGAGGGCAGCGTGCAGATCTTCAATGAGGCTGGCGCCATGCTTGAAGAGGTCCCGGCGAAGGGGCATCGCAGCGTGTCAGCCAACCCGGATTTGCTGTTCCTTTTCAGCAAGGATCAGGTCACCATGGTCAGCGAGTCGCTTCCGGAAAAACGGTTTTTCGGGTTTTTGGAGGCTGATCGTATTGACGATGCGTTCAAATTGCTCAAGAGCTTTTCGGATGACCCCAGGAAGGAGGAGGAGC
Organism: Hippocampus zosterae; assembly: GCF_025434085.1. NCBI lineage: Eukaryota > Metazoa > Chordata > Actinopteri > Syngnathiformes > Syngnathidae > Hippocampus > Hippocampus zosterae. The sequence goes on from NW_026262794.1 coordinate 45,707, forward strand.
TTAGGGTGGATGCTTTTTGGATTCTGTTACGGAACCCTGCGCATTGGAATGTCATCCTGGAGTTCGTGCATTAAACCAACCTGGACGTCAGATAGTTACTGGCACTCTACCCGGGGCTGCTGCCTGCCAACGAGTCAGTCCGTGGTGCCCCGCAATTGCTGAAACTGCTGAAAGACGGACTGAAAAAGGATGAAGTGTCCACGCTCAACCAGTCCCTGAACTTCGTGCTGCACGTGATCGACCGACGTAGATAGGACGTGATGGCTCTCAAGGGAGAGACAGCAGATCACATGCGCAAGCTGGACTTCGTGTGCTCAAGCCATTCGCTAGCCCGAGATGCCCATTTCCAGCAGCCTACCATTTCCCAGTATCTGGAGTTGCTCGACTATGCGACAGTCAAGATTTATTTAGCCCTGGGCCCTGAACGCCTGTAGGCAGTGCCTTACAAGCTGACCTGTCGCAACTACTGGAAGGAGTTCGAGCCCGAGTACGAAAGGCTGCGGGGAGAGGGACCTGCTAAGGCAGCTGCCTTGCTCACTGCCTTTGAAATGCATGAAGAGGCCTTGTGCCTCTGGCGGGAGATCGCTGATAAGGATTCTAGGGAAGAGACTGTCGCATCGGTCTGTGCGAGGGCGGTGAAGATTCTGAGACACTGCAGGAGAAAGGAACTGCTTTAATAGCATCTCACCTGGATGCTGCGCAAAAACTTTGAGGTGTCAATGACTCTCTTCTAAGAAGTGTGCGAGGCGGAGGGCCACCCAGACACCATGATCTCTGGGATGACCAGCAAACTGGACGGATAGCTGGCAGCCCGCTTCTAGTAACGATATTTGGAGATCCTCGTCAAAACCCGAAAGATAGAGGAGTAGCGGTACCATACGAAGCTTGTTAACTTGTATCTCAAAAGCATCTTCCCCAAGAACTCACCAGCCACGGTTAAGCCCAACCCCCTGCCGCCCAAGTACGAGCAGCTGCGGACCTTGTTGCGCAGCAAAGACGCGCGCTACAACGGGACGGTGGTGCTGCGCGAGATCGCAGGGTCGTGGATGTTCGAGGACTAGATTTACCTGTACTCCCGCGAGGGGCGGCACAAATAAGCCTTGGAAAAACTGGTCCGGAGCAAGAAATACATCGAGGCGTAAAATTACTGCAGGGAGAACAAGCGCAAGACCTTTACGGACCTGTTCGAGCTCTATGTCCGGAGCTACCAGCACGCTGAAAAGAATGGTGAGCTTGCAGAGGCCAAGAAGTATCGTGAGATCAGTGAAGGGCTGATGAAGAAGTATGCGACCAGTGGCGAGCTGGACTCCACCCGGGTAGTGCAGCTGCTGCCGGATCACTGGCTGCTTGCCGAGGACGAAGGGCTCTTCCAGTTCCTGAGCAGCACCCTCTCACACCTCACGAACCAGGTTCGCGAGACCGCCCTCATGAAGCAGCTGTCGGAGACCAGTCTGCTGGACTGCGAGTACCGGCTGTGCAAGGCGAAGATGGCGAATGTCCGCATATCGGAGAACAAGCGCTGCAGGATCTGCGAGAAGCCGATCATGGACAAAGTGTTTGCAGTGTTTCCTAACGCGGTGGTGGTACACCAGAGCTGCGTCAAGAAGGAGAAGGGATATACTATCTGTCCCAAGACAGAGCACGATTTCGATCGCTACTTCAAGCAATGATCGGCATGCTCTATCATATATGATGTATTCTTGCCATTTTTCTCATAAGTGCGAAGGCAAGTAAAGATTATAAAAGGTTTGGGCTGGAGAAAGCTGTGGCTTAATCGATTTTGCAAAGACCTCAGGTCTCTTCCACGATCCGTTCGGCCTCCAAGGTCACAGCACAGGACACTCCGATCTGGAGAGATAGCTCCTCTCCTGGAGAGTGTCATCGACCTCGGGCATTATGGTCAGCAGACCTATAAAAGTTAACTTTCTATCGATTCGATTCAAGGCAGCTGCTGCGATCGCTGGGCTTTCTTCTCGAAATACCCTGCGCTGCACATCGTGAGCATCGCGATCATGCTGCAGATAGCGAAAATTATGAACACCCGCCTCTCATCCTTCTGGGCAGTATAGCCGATCACTAGCTGCGTGCAGGCAGTGACGATGTTGGCCACCGCCATGGACAGCGCCGCGTACAGCCCCACAGAGTCTACCACTCCTGTCGTTTCCTTGAGATTGACCACGACCAGTCCTGCCATGGTGTTGAACACCCCGCCAAGGCAGACCCCGATCACCCCGATTAGCAGGAAGAAGATCAGGGGGCCTGGGTTGAACAGCCTGACCGACACGAAGGCCAGCAGCAGCACTCCCAGCAGCGAGGCCAGCAGGGGCGCCTTGAGTTTCAGTCGCGGGAAGATGAAACCCAGCGCCAGAGAGCCGAGGATGCTGAAGCTGTCGTATGTCACGTTGACATAGGCGCGGTACGCCTTGAGGGCTGTCTGGTCCCCGCAGTAGGTGGGCAGCCAGAGCAGGATGCCGTAGATGACCGCCTTCACAAGCGAGAAGGCAGCCACCAGCGACAGGGTATGGGGGCTGCAGAAGATCTGCAATACAGACTTTTGTTAAGTCTGCTCTTATTCATCCTAGTTATTCGACCGGATTAAGTCCTCTTGCTCTCCTTCCTGGACTTTTTTTTAGGGGAGAAAACAGCACATGAGAGCACAGGTCCCGGCCAGTCCAGCAGCCACGTGCAGCGAGTCAGCGAAGAACAGTCCGCCGTATACCACGATCCCCTGGCACAGCAGGAACCCCAGGATGTTCCCCACGTTGGTGTTGGTGGCCCAGAATCCTAAGAGCAAGGAATTCTGATTGTCTATATTACTGCTCACGATCTCGAGCAGGTTCGGCCATGTGTAGGACTGCAGGAATCCATTGACTGCCATCAGAACTAGCACCAGCCATTGGGATCTGGAGGTGCCCATGACTAGCGCCAGTAACTCGAAGTTCAAGGAGCAGCAGGCCAGGCCGGCGAGCAGGCTCCTTCTGGGGCGGGCGGTCGGCCACACGGAGTGCAGGAAGTGACCGACTCCGAGACAGCCCAGGAAGGCCGCATCCACCCAGCCCAGGAATAGATCCGAGAACCCGTAGTCGGCGTGCAGGACACTCTTGGAGAACGAATAGACGGTGCGCAGGCAGTGCACACTGACATACGCCAGGAAGGACACCAGGTAGACTCGATTCATATCTATTAAAGGGCGGAGTAGATCTACCAGATGTTAATGATTGGCTATATTATAAAATGCGTAAGATTATTTGCGATAATACGGATTAATTTACCATGCACCTTTGATAGTAGGAGTACATTCGGGAGCATCCTCCTGTCCGCATGCCTGGTCAGCCCCCCGATTGTTGGTACCTCATCCAACTCAAGAGGTCTTCCATAGGATGTCTCTCCCATCTCGAGTTGATCTGATAGACGACCGTTGTAATTCTCAGTGCCAAGGAATTCATGATTGTACGATATTGCCTTCGCGACTCGAAGATGACATTACTCGAAGAGGCTGCTGGTTGTCCTGATGGTGATGCATAAAAAATTGTAACTCCATGAAGGTATTAATTGATTGATGACCTAAGAAGAGGGTTGGACTGTTGATCCGTTTGAAGTTCAGGAGCAGGAGCAGAGACGGGAGGCAGTCAGACAGTCCTCCCTTGCCGGTGTTGACTTCAGGCCTCGCTACCTCCGCCAGCAGAAACGCAGGCCTCTCTATTTGGAGCACCCTGAAATCTGGGAATCCTGTCTTGAGCAGCTGGGCGACAGGCCGCATTTCCAGCAGACCAGCGGGCCGGCTGACCAGGGCGAGGGGGTGGCGGTCTACAGCAAGCATGCGGATGGAGGCTGGAGTTCAAATCCGATTTCACTGCAAGAAATATTTAAGGGTTAAAGTAAAACTTATCTCTTCAGGAAAAGAGGAGCGGCGGAGGAGGGGAAGGACGTGTTTAGTTCTGAGCACGAGGGCGGGAACCTGGCGATGGCATTCCGCAGGGACACCGCCTGCTACGACCTGCTGCTCCAGAACGATACCAACAGCAGGGGCTACAACCAATGGTTCTACTTCACACTCAGCAATCCCAATGCCAACACGTCCTATAGTTTCACTGTGCTCAACCTCAGGAAATCGACTCGTCTGTACAGCCAGGGCTGGGCGCCAATCTACTTCTCGATGGCTGACAAGCAGTGGCACAAGGCCAGTACTTGCGAGTTCGGCCAGGCCTAGGTAAAAGACGGGGTGCGCTATTTTAGGATGACTTTCGAGATGACCTTCTCTCACGAGTCGGATACGGTCTACATAGCATCCAACCCGCCCTACTCGTTCAGTAGGCTGACCTTCGCTTTGTCCAAGTTTGGCCTGGAGCCAGAGATCCTTTGCAGGTCGCTGGCCGGCAACCTTATCCCCTACATGACCTTGGGCACACGGGGCAAGTAATGCCTGGTGCTGACTGCCCGGCAACACCCCGGCGAGACGCTTTCCTCCTACCTTATGGAGGAACTGCTGAGGCAGTTGACAGTACAGTCTGAAGAACTGGCTGCGCTTAAGGCTAGCTATGAGATTCTGGTCATACCGATGGTGAATGTGGATGGCGTTGTCTATGGTAACTCGAGGACTGACCTGGCTGGCTACGACGTCAACCGACAGTGGACCCGCCCCCATGACGTGTTGCACCCCCAGGTCGCGTCCATCAAGGCCCTGCTGGCCGGCAGGCCTGTGCGGCTGGCGATTGACCTTCACGGGCACTCGAAGCAGATGGCCAGCTTCGGGTACTGCTGCGCCTCAACGCACTCAATAAAAACTACTTACTTCCCCTACCTGCTCAGTCAGATGGACCCACACTTCAAGTTCTGGGAGTGCACTTTCGGCATCACACCCGACAAGGTCAGCACTGCGAGGGCCACCATCTTTTCGGAGCTGAAGTCGGAGTGCATCACTATCTAAACCAGTTTCTACGGGCCAGAGCCGGGCCGGCCCTGGATCAAGCGGCTATCCGAGACCTGGCCCGACACATCCTGCTGGCCTTCGCGGAAAGGGAAACTAAGAGATTAGCCAAATAGCAAATTGTCATCGAAAAACCTGAGGCCTGCGAATTCAAGTAGTTCGATTCTGGGTCTGACTCAGAGCCTCTTGCGGACGCTGCTGACTTTGAGGCAATGCTCGCGGAGTGGGACGTGCGCAAAAAGGTGAAGAACAAGCTTCGCGTGAAAAAACATTTCGAAAAACCTCAAGGCAAAAAGCTGGAACTCAAACCTTTCATCCCGAGACCGCCGAAAGAGTAGCCTCGGGCAGAGCCCTAACCCAGACGAAAAGCCCAAAAGCCTCCCCTCCCCGAGCAACCAGTATCCAGGACCTCCAGAGGTTCCAGCACAAAGGCGGGCAGAGATAAAGCCTCCGCAAAAGCATGAATTAGGAAAGTAATCTCCAGGAAAAAATGAGGCTGAGGGAGGTCAGCCGCGAATTTGAAAGGAGGGGGAACTTCGAGTTCTAGCAGGGGTCAAAGGTGCTCGACGGGAAGGAGGGCCGCTCGATGACCATCAGCCGAGAGTATTCATCGTTGCCGCCGCGGGGCCAAACAGTTAAAGCCGTCAATCCCAAGAAAGGAAACCTCCCCTTCCTGTACGTCTTCAGTGAAAACGGCCGACCTAGGTGCAGCCAAAGCCATCAGTCAACACCTAGACCAGGAAACCACCGATCACGGTGTTTTCCAAAGAGCTCAGCACAGCGAAACGCAGCGAGGAGCGGATTATAAACTACGCCCGGTTTCGCAAGGACAGCGCAGCCAGACGCAAAAAGGAACTCGCAGAGCTGAAGCACATCGAGCAGCTGCGCAGCTTCGCGAAGGTGTGGGCCAACAACCACGAGAAGTTCAACGAGTGGTTCTCAGAGTACTGAATCCCACATGCCATGCGGCCCTGCCGCACTTACTGCTTGATAAGAACTCAGGTTTTTATAATTAATAGATGAGGGATTCCTGTGATCCGTGAATGTGATCTGCAATCTCCTACAAATAAAGGTAAATTCAGTCAAGATCGACATTGCACCACCGAGTGAGTGAGAAGAGTCGAGAGATAATCTAGCACAGTATTGAAAATAATGTGGTCAAATCTTAATCGCGCATTCAGTCAAGGCAAGCGCCTCTCCGACGCCATCCAGCGCCGTGAGATGGAGCTGGTGGCCCGCGTCCAGGAGGAGGGACAGCGGGTCGACCAGAAGTTCGGCCTGCCCTTCAAGCTGCAAGGTTCTAGCTTCTAGAAGGGCAGCAAATTTTCCTACATCTGCGAGACTATCTTCCGCACACATCACATCAACCCTCAGTCCCTGAACGAGTACCTTTACAAGATCTTCAGGGCAGTTTTCCTGGAACTACCAAAGGGCGACAGTCCTCTCTTCGCGTCCTACATGGAGCCATCTCTACGCTCGAAGGTAGTCGAATCCTTGAAGTAGTTCCACGCTCGCGGGCTTGTCTTGAATACCTTCGAGGACATGCTGGGCGATGGGGCTGCGCCTGTCGAGCTGGGGCTGGATGTCATCGATTACGCCATGGTGCGAGGGCTGGATGTTGACCGCAGCCTGAATCTCGGCTACAACGATTACCATCGGATGGTCGAGCATGAGGACATGGGCCTGAGCATCTACACTCCCCTGAAATTGACTGACCCCGTCAATTTCGTCCACCGGGATGACAAAATATACGACGACTACAAAAAGCTTATTTTCCGGCTGTTCTTAGGGGTCAAGTCCAGTCTCCGGGCGGAGGTCGAAGGGGAGGATCTGGACCTGAGCCTCTACAGCTGGCAGCATGGGGTGCTCTTCGAAAGCCAGATGATCCCGCCTGCCAAGTACGGGTAAGGCGGACAGGTTGAGACCTATATGGAATGGCTCTCGAAGTACCGCTTCGGGAAGTGGGTCATCTCTGACATCGACTTGGTCATGGAGGGCAACCCCCTTATAACCCGCGACTCGCCTCGCCAGCTGTACAAGGACGAGGTCTTCCAGGGCTCGAAGTATGACGTGAGCTCGGTAATCGATCTCCGCAGGGCCTGGTGAACCATTCAGCTTATGCATAGCATTGAGAGCAGGGCAGTGGCCACGCCTCCGTCCAGGATCGCGCTTCTGTAATCCTTGCACTGCTAGGAGCGGACTGCCACTAGTCCCGCGCCCGCCGTGATGGGGAATTTGATGGCTGCCAGGAGGAAAATGGTGGCTTCGAGGGCGAAGGTCTGCTTCTAGGCTTAGGAGGGGCGGGCGGGGACCATGGCCCCGAGCGCGCCAAGGAAGAGCGTGTGCCGGTAGCCGAGGCAGAGCTGGCCTCCTTTGTAGACCTTCTTGAACCGGTTCATAAAAGATGGGTTGATCGATATAGTTGATGGTCACTGGCAATCAGGCCTTGCTCGCTGGTGTTTTGCTGGCCGCAGGGGCGCTCGTCATCCTGCTGATCCGCTGCTGCAGGAGGGCGCCCGAAAATGCTAGCTTTCTCCACGAGGAAAATGACTTTCGGGAGGAGGTTGAGCACAACAACGATTGGTTCGAAAAGCAGTTCGAGAAGTATGGCGACAACGCGCACAAGGTCAAGGCCGGACCCCGCCACATGCAGGAGGACGAAGATGACTTTTAGCTGTGAATCACAAGCCAGCCAGTGCCTGCTGCAGCTCGCGTCGTGCTTCTTATTCCCGAGCCCCTGCCAGGACAGCGTCCACCTCAGCAGCCACTTTCTGCACCATCCGATCCTCCCCCTCTTCCATGAGCCCCAGGCACTGCAGCAGCAAAACCACAACCAGCTCCAGCTGAGTACTGGGCAGCAGCTTGTTGAGATCGTCTAGCTCTACAGCGATGGAGTTTCTCGACAGAGAGGGCGGTGAGAGGTCGATCAACTCTTGCTTGAGAAGGGGACGCAGTTGGTCCTCGAAGAACAAAAACTTATACAGAGTGTTGTGGTACTCCAGGATGTAGAGGTCCATCCAAAAAGACCGCCTCTTGTCGGCCCAGTCGCACACCTTCTTGTCGCCCGCCAGCAGCAGCATGGCCACGGCTTCTTCGCAGGTGGGCTTGAAGTTTTCAGTAATCTCCTGCCGCACTTCCTGCCAGCGTTTGTTGCCTACTTTGCCCTTCCCTGACCGTAGCTTATTTTGCACGCAGTCTGTAGACACCTGCCAGGGCAGCTCGCCTAACACCGGGCCTCGCTCAAGGTTGTGAAAAGGCACGAGGCTCTCCGCGATCGGCAGCAGCTCCCCGAATTTCTAGAGTGCCTTAGCCTTTACCTTTTTCCAGTCTCCTCTGATCAGCAGGTCTATGAGCGAGGATCCTTCGATGGAGGAACCTAAAATCGCAAGAATCTTCTGCAGGAAGGGGCTGGTTGCCAAGCTTAGCAAGGACAGTTCCGAAATGTACTCTTTCGACCGGTTGTGGGAGTGCCCATTTGATGTTCCAGCTCACAGAAGGGGCAAGCCTTGGTACGCAGTCGGGCGGCCGTGGTGGAGGTGAGCAGCCATGGAGCGAAGGCAGGCCGCTGCAACTCAGCTCGGAAGGCCCTGAGGCATTCGAGTAGGGGCGAGGCCATCGATTGATAATATCGGATTGGCAGTTAAATGGACTACCTGAAGAAAAGCAGCTCGATGGCAGTGCTCAAGAGCGCTACTCCCAAGTCGCGGGGCAGGCCGCCCAGCAGCAAGCCCCAGGGGCACCGCCTCTAATTAAAGGGCAAATAAAATCATATCCAGCTGGTCACAAAGCCGGTCAAAAAGCCCTCCCACTCGACGCACCACAAGCAGAGCACCATGGACCTGGTCGACCGCAGGCTCGCCGAACTTGGCCTGAAGCACGACCCCGCCCGGGTGGGCCGCCCGCTGACCTCTTGCAAGGCTTAGCTCAAGAAGGACTCGTGCGGGGAACTAATAGCAGAACGATACTCGCCAGCCGAGAAGAGTCCAAGAAGCGGATCAAGTCAATGCGACTGCAGGATGGTATGCCGGGGCCGGTCATGCCAATTACCCGGTCAGGCTGGTCACCTCCTGCCAGTCAACTAAGTCAATCGTGACATTCAAGGATCGCCTGATGGCCGATTACGAAACCAAATTACGGGGGGCTGCCACGCCCCGCGGCCAAAAGGAGGTAAAAAGATAGGAGAAGAAAGAGGTGCGCATGAAAAAACATGATGGTGCGCGGGTGCAGGACGCTACCCGGGACAAGAGTCGTGGCAAGGCCACGTCGCAAGACCGCTCCAATCGCGTCGAGCAGTATTTGGAGGAGATCAAGCGCATGCGAGAACAACAACTTCCGCGGGGCCCTTGCGATAAGCTTGACCGGAAGCGGTTCCGCACCGGGCGGAAGCTGGGCAAGGGGCGATTCGGGCAGGTGTTCTTGGCTGAGGATCGCGTGAGCGGCGTGACCCTGGCGATAAAGGAAATCAGCAAGAAGACCCTTCTGGAGAGTGAGATGGTCAGCAGCTGCAGCAGGAAATCAAGATCCAGGCCTTCGCCCGACACCCCAACATCATCCGCCTGTACGGGTTCTTTGCCGACGAGCAGAACGTCTACATGTTGCTCGAACTGGCAGAAGGCAACGTCTTCCGGGAGCTGCGGGCGGAAAAGAGGTTCAGTGAGGGCAAGGCGGCCTTCTACCTACGGCAGATGATCGAGGCCCTGATCTACCTGCACGGTGAAGGCGTGATCCACCGTGACATCAAGCCCGAAAACATCCTGCGCTGTAACGGCACCATCAAGCTCTCGGACTTCGGTTGGTCGGTCTACTCGCCTGAGCGGGATCGCAAGACCTTCTGCGGGACTCTGGACTACGTCTCGCCTGATATCGTGCTGGGCAATCACTACGACCACCGTGTCGACGTCTGGAGCGTGGGCGTCCTTTGCTACGAGCTTACTACAGGCCGCGCCCCTTTCTAGTCCAAGTAATCTCAGGAGGAGGTCTACGAAAACATCCTCCAGGCGACCTGCAGATTTCCGGAGCACCTCTCCGCCGGGGCCCGCGAGCTGATTTCAGGACTACTACACAAAGACGCGGAGAGGCGAACCACGCTGCAGCAAGCTCTGCAGAGTCGCTGGGTGCAAGAAGGCAGCAGGCACGGCTTCAGCCTGGACCGCGAGCTGTACGGGCAAGCAACCCCGGTGCTGCAGTGATTTAGTATGCAAGATGCGGGTCATCGCCTAGAGAGCAGCCGGAGGATGTAGAGGAACATGTTGACGATGTCGATGTAGAGGATGAGGGCGGCCAGGATGTAGTCGTCGACAGTGATGCCCCACTTGCCGGCCTGCAGGATCAGCGCGGTGTCGATCACCAGGTACACTCCGAACACGATCACCCCCAGCGCGCAGTACAGCGTGTCCAGGAAGGCCACGTCCACGAATAGGTTCACCAGTCCCAGCGCCAGCAGTCCCAGCGTCACCACGAACATCAGGTAGTACGCGTAGGAAAACTGCCGGCGAGTCAGGTTCAGGAAAGTGGCCAGGAAGGTCAGCCCCGCCACCAGGGTGAAAGTCATCCCCGCCGCCAGCAACACGATCCGTCCCCCGTCCTCCCGCGACTCCATCACCATCGCGCAGACAGTCGAGACCAGGTAGCCTTCGCAGGCAGTGAACACTCCCAGCAACACGTAATTGGTAGGCACTCTGCGGGCCAGGTTGCCGCAGCAAACCAAGGCGATTTGCACCCCGATCGCACATATGATGCAAAGGATGTACAGCCAGGAGTTATCCAGCTGGAAGGCTCGCATCGCCGGGCTCATCATACTAGCGGCGGTCATCACCACGGTGAGGCCGAGTTGCGCTGGTCAGCGAGGCACCCGAGAGGATGGAATAGACCTTGGCGATGAACCCGTTGACCCGGCCCAGCGGGTCGTCATCGAGGTCTGGCTTGTCGAGCTGGTCGTAGTGTTAATCTTCAGACAACATTATATCTGACGATGGACCTACCGCCCGACACCCCGACCCGATCGCTCAAAAAAATAGGCAGCAATCACAGGGGCTTTGAGACCGAAGAGCTGCCTCATCCCTTTACCAGCTACGGGGCCTTTATGACTAGCGAGATCGAGGGGGCTGAGGAAAGGCTAGTGGCGCAGCGCGGCAAGTTCCGGGAAATCTTCACCAAGGTGAGCGCCTACCTGCACGGGAGGGGAGTGACCGCGGCCGAGGTCGAACAGTTCATGGCCGCCTGCAGACGATGATTGCATATAATGAGTTACTTTAACATCGAAGGAGTGTCTGGATTCGTGGGCAGCAACGAGGGCATGGGCACGCAGCGGACTCCCTACAACCTGCAGCTGACCGCCCCCTCTGCCCACACCTCCAACCACTTCCTGAACATCCACATCATGAAGGCCGAAATGCCCATCGACATCCTGCACATGTTCAGGCTCAGCGAAATCCCAGCTCTCAAGGCCATGCCCAGATCCCGCGCTCGAAAGCCAGAGCCCATGCTCGCCCAGCACCCCAACCTCCAGGATCTCTTCGAGGACTTCGAGCCGGTCGAGGCCTTCGGGGTCACGACCCGCGAGCGCAAGTAGCGCGAAGTCATGGAGAAGGAGGTGCTACACCGGCAGGAGCTGGAGTAGCGTCTCAAGGACTGGATGCCCTTCAGCGAGTAAATAAACTCAGACCCTACAAGACGCTGTTCGTGGGAAGGCTGCACGAAAAGACCGGGGAGCGGCAGCTGAAGGCGGAGTTCGACATTTTCGGGCCGATCAAGTCAGTGCGCGTGGTGCGGGACCGCGAGGGGAGCAGCAGGCAATATGGCTTCGTGGAGTTTGAATAAAGGCGGCACATGGTCAATGCCTACAAGTCTGGCAAGTACAAGATGGTGGACGGCAAGCGAGTGATAGTCGACTTCGAAAGGGAAGGACGCTGCTCTCCTGGCGGCCCGTCCGTCTTGGAGCCGCGCCCGAGAAGAAGCACCGCCACCGCAGCCGGAGCAGTTCGCGGTCCAGCCGAGGCCGCAAACGGTATCACAACCGCCGCAGACGATACTCGGATTCCAGCAGTTGATCATATTCCATATATTCCATGGACTGTACGAAGTGTCTGTCTTTCTTGGACTCGATGCAGCCTTCCCGACCCGCCGACGGGGCCCACACTGATCGCGAGCCTCGTCCTTCCCAGCGCCCCCTTAGGGACTCCCCTCCGAGGCTGCCTGCCTAGCTCCCGCCTCCAATAGCGAAGTCGACTGAACTCCCAAAACTAAGGATAAGGTCAAAAATCCCTGTCGTTCGTAAGTTAGAAGAAGAGGGTCCGGTCCCTCTCCCTTAGCATATAATTCCCCTATTTCTGCAGAATAGCCTTTTGCGGAACAAAAAGTATGAGGCTTTCAGGCCGGAAAAAAAAAAACTTAGGGCCGAAATATGGGAAGGCAAAGTCAGGCCCACGCCTTCCAAAGAGCTTCTGCAGTTGTCTTACAGGGTTTAGTAGCACAAGTACACTCCCCTGCGGCATAGAATAACCACATAAACCCAAGAACTGAACTCGTTCAAAGAAGGCCGCCCTGGCTCCTAACTGAAACTGGCTCCTTCTACGAGCCTCAAGGAATCGTCCTTCTTGTCGATGATCCGACCAGAGCAGGGCGTCAAAGTGCTGCCCAGAAAGGGCATTCGGTAGAAGAGCCTGCGCAAACTAGCCGGCCTAAGCTGACTGAATGTTTAATGCGAAATCAGTTAATTGCTGCCTAAACAGAGGATCCCCTGAGCAGAAGACCGTTGGAGGATATCAAGGCCTTCGTGCAAGCCTATCGCCCCAGCGAGGTTGATTCGCTTGTTCTCGGTCGCCAACTCCGGCGGTACAAGTAATGCGTGTACGTTGGAGAGGTCATTAACGGCAAGCGGCACGGCGTTGGCGTGATGTTCTACAACGACGGCAGGGTCTACGAGGGAGAGTGGGAATCCGATCTGAAGCACGGTCACGGGATGGAGCTTAAACAGGACGGGACTTACGGGGGTAGTTCAGTAATGGCAAGCCGCACGGAGAAGGCCATTACACCTGGGAAAACGGGGAGCAGTACGAGGGACAGTGGGTGAACGGTTTCAAGCACGGGCAGGGAAGCTGGAAGGGTTTGAGAGGAGACTCCTATATCGGGGAGTGGAAGGAGGATAAGGCGGACGGTTTCGGGGTGCATGTTTGGATCAACGGAGATCGCTATGAGGGGGAGTTCCGTTAGTGCCTCAAACACGGCCAGGGCAAGGAAGCCTTTAGCAACGGTGATACCTACAGCGGCTGCTATCAGAACGGCAAGCCGGAGGGCCGAGGCACCTACCAGTGGAAAGACGGCAGCTCCTTCACCGGCAATTTCATGAGGGGACTTCGCCATGGGCCAGGCAAGTGGCAAGACGCGTCCGGGTCTAACTTATATTAAGGAAATTATCTGAACGATAAGAAGTCGGGTTTCGGTAAATATCAGTGGGGGTCTGGCAACCTTTATGAAGGAGGATTTCTCGAGGACAACCGTCACGGCACCGGGACCATGCGCTGGACCGATGGCTCCTGGTACCAGGGCGAGTGGAAAATGGGGTCCAAGAAGGATACGGCGTATATGTAGGCCCAGACGGCTGCCGAGTCGAGGGAAATTTTTGCAACAACTAATTTGTTGAGCCGGAACCTCCAGCACCCGAACTACCTAAAGCCAACGCCAGGACTCTAACACTAAAGCCGAAAAATGAGAACCGAGTGGCAGTAAGGGAACTGGTGCAGAAGCGGAAGTCATTGGCACTGAATTAGAGCAAGCGGTGGAGCGAGTCCCTGACCTTGGACAAGCCAGACTCGAGCCGGGAAGAAAGTCTTTTAGACTGCGGCGACCCCAGCGGCTGAAGATCCGGAGAGAGTCGAAGGAGAACAAAGTCCAGGAGGAGCGGGTGGACAGGCAGTTCAGCATAAAGTTCCGGCAGAGCCGGGTGCTGGTCCAGTCGCGGGCCAAAGGATGATGTGTCAGATAAGGTATTTCGACAGATCGTAGGACTTCAACTGCCCCTCCAGCCGCTTCTTCACGAACTCACCGGTTATGACCACCTCTCGCTCGGGCCAATCCGACCCCTCGAAGGACACTTCCTCCAGAATGAGTTCCAGAAGGCTGTGCAGCCGCCGGACTCCGATGTTCTCCTCGCCCTGGTTGAAGGCGAAGGCCTGTCGAGCAATTTCCTGCACGCCGTCGTCTGTGAAGACGAGCTGCAGCTGTTCGCAGCCGAGAAGTTCGCGGGTTTGCCGCAGCAGGTTGAACTCGGGCTATTTGAGTACTCTTACGAACTCGTCCTGAGTGAGTCCCTTGAGGCTGACTTTGATGGGAAACCGACCCAGCAGTTCGGGTATGAGGTCCTGGGGTTTGACCTTGCTGAAGGCGCCCGAACCGATGAAGAGAATGTGGTCGGTGCTGACGTCTCCGTACTTGGTCTTGACGATGGTGCCCTCGACCAGGGGCAACAAATCCCGCTGCACCCCGTCCGTGCTGATGTTCTTGCTGGTGCTAATGAAGTTATCCGGCAAGGCAATTTTGTCGATCTCGTCGA
>NW_026262795.1:0-59920 GCF_025434085.1 Hippocampus zosterae
ACTTCATTTGCGCTGCTCTTCTTTAGCTTCTATCTCACGAACAGATTGCTGTGACCTTGATGTCTTATTCAATTTATGGAATTCGTGCAGAAGGCAATCTAGAAAGTGGATGAGACTATTCGCCCCAAGAGTCGAAAACGGGCTTGCGACGAGGACCGCGAGATGCTGGAGGAGTGCGTGCTGCTGTCGCAGTGCTATAAAAAGACCAACAACTTCAAGTACTGCGTGCAAGAGGGCGCAGACCCCGAGTGCAAGGCGATCCGCTACGACCTGTTCCTCTGCAAGCGCTCGCAGGTGTTCTGGAGCAAAGCCTTCTGCAGACCGGACAACAAGTCACTCTGAATGAAGCTCACTTAAAATTGGAAAGCACGAATTCGACGTGCTGCTGCCGGATCTCTTCGGACAGCCCGCTTAGCACCCAGCTGTGGGAGCATCACTTCCTTCGGTGTTATCCGCCGGTCCGCGCTCCAGTCCAGCATCCGGCTGATCAGGTCTCGAAAGGCCTCTTCGGGGATGACCTTGTCGAGAGGTTGGAACATGTGCCACAGTTTGCGCTTGGTCGGGTCGGCCGGTACTTTTCCTCGCGGCGGTGGTTGAAGAACACGTCTGAGCGCGGTTGCGAGTAGAGGGGGTCCGGCGGAGGTCCGAGGGCAGCAATGATGAGGGCCAGTTGCTCGGCCTCGTGCTCACCAGGAAAGATAGGGTAACCCAGGTACAGCTCCGCCATGACGCAACCTGCACTCCAGATATCGATTTCCGGGCCGTACTGCATCTGGAAGAACACTTCAGGCGCACGGTAGTAGCGGATTGTATGTAAGTGTGCAGGATCTCGTCTCGAAAGCAAGACGACCCGAAGTCGATCAGCTGATGTCCACTTTCCCAGGCTTGACAAAAGAATGTTTTCGGGTTTTATGTCTGCGTGCACCAGCCCATGTCTGCGTAGGAAGTGCAGCCCGTGCATCAACTCGATCAGAAAAACCTATTTCCTGGCTGCGCAGGCCGTGGTGGTCGTTGGCCCTCAGCACCTCGTAAAGGTTCATGTCCAGCTTCTCGAAGGCCAGACAGACATGCCCCCGAAAGATGAAGAATTCCTTCAGCAGCACTATATTCGCATGGCCATGCTTATCCCTTTCCTTGATGAACGCCAGAATGCGGATTCGATCTCAGCCTGCTCGATGATGTTCTTGCGGCGCCGGATCACCTTGAGAGCGAGATGTTCTTTGGTCTTGTGATCCAGCACGTGCAGGACTGTCCGAACGACCCGCAGCCCAGTTCGCCGAGCACCTGGTAGCGGAGGCAATGTGCTCGTTCTTGACGTACTGGTAGTAGCCCTGTCCATCGTCAAAGCCGTCGTTCTCGCTGCCCCGCCGCTTGGCCTTCTTGTTTGTTCCTAGGAAGTATACCCGCTTAAAGTCTAGAATTTCCTTGCGCTCGTGTTCGGTCAGGTAGGCCGAGAACTTGCGCCGGGCCTCTGCTGAGGGCAGGTCCAGAGGGTCTGCCTCGGCTGGGCGGGCCTTGTTGGCCTGACGCACTTCCGCCCGGGTTTTGGGCTTCCGAGACTGGGATTTGTTTTTCCCAAGTTTTCACTTTTCGAGGATTTACCCTTGTTCGGCAGCTGCTTCGAGAAATTGTAGTCCTTGCTCCTCGGGCGGGCAGAGGCGTCTCTGCTGCTGTGCTGAACCTGCAGATACCCCTCGCCCCCTTTCCCACTGCACGGCATCTTTTGCATCAGCTCGTCCAGAGCCTGCCGCTTGCTCTTAGAAGAGGACTTCTTGGTCGCACAAGATGACTCCTTGCGGATGGCGGGCCTGGTCTCAGTGAGGTTGAGGGTGACCGACTGGCCATGGTGCGAGGAGGTATGCTGGCGGGCGGTGTTCTCTTTGCGAGGGAGCTGCTTGGGCGAAGGCTTCTTGGGACGGTGAGGGGGCTGACCGATGCGGGCTGAGATCGAGTGCCGAGGTCGCATAATTCAAACGTATTTGATAGCCAGTCAAAAATCAATCTCCCAAGGGGAGGGCGCCGGCTCGGTCTTGAAGGCAGGCGGGTCATGTAGCTTAGGGAGGCGGACTTGCACAATCGCCCTCTTTCCTGTTCACATAGGCTCGTTCGTGGTCGATCCTTGCGACCTTGAAGCAGGGCAGCTCTAGCTCCTCACGCTTGCGTGGTGAGTTGATCGACTTCGATTTAAGATTGGCCTGGCCCTGAAGGCGTTGGCTGAGGGGTTTAGGCTCAGCAGCTCCTTGCAGGAAATCAAGGAAGCAGCCCTCGTCACCGGAGAGTAGCGCGACGGACCGACCTCCTCCGAGTGAGGGACTCTAGGTAGGCCAAGTATCGGGGCTTGCGGCTGACGGGCGGGGTCCTTTTATCGCAAAGTAATAACATACAGATTTGGGGTTGTTTCACATCGCCTGGAAGATTGCCAAGGAGTCCGGAAATTCGGTGATGATCCGTCGAGCCGCAGAGTGGAGGTGCCTGTCGGTAGCAGTCGATGTTGCTCCTGCTCCCGAAGTACAGGGCATCGTCCTTGAAAGTCCAGAGATGCACGAGCAGCCCCTTCGCCTGGGCCGCGGCCACGTAACCAGTCGGCACACTATTACTGTAGTCCCAGGCAGTGGTATCAGTTATACCGATGCTAGTCGCAAAGGTGGCGAGGTCTTCCAGGTCTGCTTCTGACTCCTTTTTGTACAGGAAGGAGACCGGCAGTCATTGCTCTTGGCCCATTGCCGTACCGTATCGAGGTCGAAGCTATGTAGATAGATTGGCAGCTTGTCCTCGCAGCCCGGCTACACTGTCCAACCCGAATTGGTCAGCACTTTCAGAATAGAGATGCCGATTTCTAGCCCGTAGGCCTGCCTGTAGAGTTCGGCTGACTTGGCTTCAATTAGGAGGCCAACCAGCCTGCGTCCTTATTGCGCCGGCCTTTGTGCTCCGCGTTGAAGGCTAGACCTAACTCAATCACCTCCTCTAACGTCGGAAATGTAAAGACGTAGTCAACTGTCTTTATGCGGCCCGGCGCCTGGTCCTGCTTGATTGTCAGTTTCTTGAGCTCTTCCAGGGTGAAATCGTCCGTCCACCAGTCATCTTCAATTTCCCTTCGAAAAGCCTGGTGCGCCTTCGGCTTGCCAGCTCACTGTGACTAGAAACGTCAGTGATTCTACTTAAAAAGGGGTCGTGCATAACCAACGGGATCTTTTCCTTAGTGAAAACCACATCGAACTCCACGAAGTCAGCACCCGAATACATGCCAGCGGACAGGCTAGGCAGAGTGTTTTAAGGGAAGAGGGCGGCGAGCCCCCTATGGGCAATGTTGAGAGGCCTGCCCGCAGCCTGGGCGTACCAGGGCCGTGCGGCATTTACCGCAAGGGCGACCGGGACAAGCGGGAGCAGCATGTAATGGGTATTATGGGTATTAATGCGGGCATGACTGATTCGAACAGAGATGATAAGCCTGCCGAATTACGAGTTGGTGCGAGTGATTGGCTCGGGGTCTTTCGGGTACGTGTTCGAGGGGCTGGACCGAACCCATGGCCGCAAGGTGGCCATCAAGCGGGTCGAAAAGGTCGGCAAATGTCTGAGCCGGTAGTATGAAATTCTCTTTCTCATCAAGGACTCGCCCCATGTCGTCCACGTGCTGGACTTCTTCTACTCCAAGACCGAGAGCAACAAGCTCGTGCAGAATATCGTGTTCGAGTACTGCGAGGACAACCTGGAGCACTGGCTGCAGAGCCTGCGCAAGGACAAGCGAGCCACCCCCCTGCCCCAGGTCAAGGCCTTCATGCGCCAGCTGCTGCTCGGCCTCCGCGACATCCACGCGAAGGGCGTGGCGCACCGCGACCTCAAACCCGAAAACATCCTGCTGCAGAACGGGACCGCCAAAATTTGTGACTTCGGCAGCTCGAAGGTCATCGACAAAAAGGGGAAGAATACTCCCTACATCGTCAGCCGCTACTACCGCGCCCCCGAGCTCATGCTCTGTCTAACTGACTATGACACCGCCATAGACATCTGGGCCGCGGGCTGCATCCTGGCCGAACTGGTCCTGCAGGACGCGCCCTTCCGCGGCCGGTCTGAGGGAGATCAGCTGTTCGCCATCTTCCGGACTCTGGGCTCGATGAGCGAGCGCGAGCTGAATCACTACCGTGGCAAGGTGCCGTTCGAAAAGGACCTGCTGAACAAGCTGGGCTCATTCTAGCCTAAAGACGTGAAACAGCAGTTCGTGGCGCGGGGGGTGGGCTAGCCCGACGCAGAGGAACTGTTCGACCTGATGGGGCGGATGCTGCGCTACATCCCCGAGGAGAGGGTGACTGCGGACGAGGCCCTAGCCCATCCCTTCTTCCAGTGACGCCAGTTAATATATGGAGGAGCAGTTAAAAGCAGTCACGCAGGAACTCGAGGAGTATCGCGCCCTCTCTGCCGAGATGGAGGAGCAGCTTGAGCGCGGGCTCGCTGAGGCCCAGGCGCAGAATGAGCTGCTCGCTAGGGAGCTGGCCGCCTGCAGGGAGCGCGAGCGTGCCACAGGCCAGCAGATGGAGCGCGGGCTGGCGCTGGCCAATCGCGAGCGCGACGAGGCGAGGGCTGCCCTCTCGCAGCTGCAGCGGCGGGTTGTCTAGCTGGAGAACAACCAGGAGGTGCTGGAAAGCTAGGTTCGAAGCGACAAGTGCTTGCTCGAAGAATACGAGCAGAAAGTGCAGCACGCTTTGGAAGAGCTGGCAATGGCCCAGACCGTGTTCGAGCAAGACAAGGAGAGCACGCAGGAGCACATCCAGAGGCTAACGGCGCAGCTGCGGGACAGCCAGGACGAACTGTCCGCCATGCAGCAGAAGAAGCGCAGGCACTGCGAAGAGGAAGAACTGCGGATGAGCAGACTGAGCGTGGACTGCAGCTCGCGGCTGCAGGTGGCGCCCGAGCGGCGGGCCTTCCCGGACTCCCTGGCGCTGGTGAACGACATGATCGAGGCGCTGGAGGGACAGCTGCGGAGAGCGCGCAAGAGGTGATGCGATCAGGGCTTGATGAGCAAACTGAGCTCGCTGTGGAGTGAGTCGATGGTGGAATGCGTGGCGGCGGAGCAGGTGCTGACCTCCCTGAAGATGTCCTCGGCGAGGGTCTCGACATCGACGTCGGAGTCCTCGACGACCGGGATCCAGCTGACATCCTCGCTCTCGAGCTTGTGCTGGATCTCGTACTCGAGGCCGGTGAGGTTGTGGTTGGAGGCGATCTTGTTGTTGAGGCAGTAGAGGTAGAAGATGTAGTCCCAGAGGAAGTGGTGGCGGTCGGCGACGTGCTCCTCGAGGGAGATGAGGTCCTTTTCGAGGGCGGAGCGGGTCACGCCGCAGATGAAGCACTTGTTCTTCTTGTCCATGAAGATGCTGGTGCGCTGGTCCCGCAGCGAGGCGAAGGTGTCGATCATGATGCCGCTGATGATGTTGCCGAACAGCATCTCCATGAAGATCACGTACAGCAGGTCGAAGCAGAACCGGAAGATCTCGAACTCGGTCTGGTCGTTGTTGATCTGCTCGCTGATGTACAGCGTGATGATGCAGGACGTGACCGTCTCGCAGTGCGCGCGCGGCACCAGCCCCGGGTAGATCGACTTTATGTACGACTCCAGCGAGAACACGCTGAACACGCAGATGAAGCTCACCCCCAGCAGCGACACCACCCCAGCTGCACGAAGTTGCTGGTGATCGCCTGGAACACGTTTCTGCAGGATGTCGATCCGCCCCACGATGTCGAACAGGTGGAACGCGAAGAACTCCACCTTGTAGAACACGCCCAGCAGGCTCGCCGCCACGAACAGCAGGATGCTCATGAACTCGTTCTCGTACAGGAACAGGCTCAGCACTGCCATCACTGGCCGCAGCTCCGTCAGCCGGGCCAGCCCCGCGGCCCCGGGTCCTGGTCCGGCCACTTGCTGGCCAGCGCCTCCTGCTCGTCGCGGTACTTGGCGATCGCGAGGGGCGTGCGGTTGATCAGCCAGAAGGTGACGAACAGCCCCGTGAAGCACAGCTGCGAGAGGGCCAGCAGCGTCATGGCCGTGGAGAAGGCACTGCTCTTCAGCTCGAAGAACACCTGGCTGCTCTTGGGGTCGATGTCGACCTCGATGGCGTAGATCATGAACAGGTCGATGACGAGGCTGTTGTAGTTGGCCACCTTCCGAAGAAGTCGAAGGTGTGCAGCGAGATGGGGATGCGGTAGTGGTTGAGGTCGAAGTTGTACTCGATTTCCTTGAAGATCTCGGTCTTGTAGTTGAACAGCCCCACCAGCTTGTCCCGCGTGGTGTCCGGTTCACCTCGAACATCATCCGGTCCTTGGTCTCGTCCGACAGGTACCGGAACACCGGGTGGTTCGGGAAGTACAGGAACTCCGCCTTGTCGTTCACCTTTATCTCGATGCACCGGATCTCGCTCAGCAGCCGGCCCATCACCGCCGTCGTCTGGGGGTCTGCGCTCGGCAGCCCCTCCAGCCGGAGTACCGGTCTCCGCCCGCCACGCGCTTGAGGTTCTCGATCACGAACAGCACCTTGAGCATCTTCTGGACGATCTCGTTGTAGTGGTAGCCTTGGTGCTCGATCAGCTGCTCGAACTCGGCCATGGAGGCGATCGAGTTCGAGGCCAGGTTCTGCCGCACCAGGGCCACCAGGAAGCCCGGCTCGATCTTGGCCCCCAGCTCGTGGTTGATGACCTCGTCGTGCCCTCCAGACAGGAGAGTGCCACCTCGATGGAGGAGTTGAAGATGGAGGTGAGCATGACAGTCTCGGGAGGGCCGATGGAGCGGGCCTGGCGGTGGTCCGGGTCCTCGAAGTAGGAGGAAGAGGAAGCACATGTCCTCGAAGAAGGTGCTCTTGCAGAGACTCTTCTGGTTCTCGACACAGGGGATCTGGGTGACCTCGTTGAGGAAGCGCAGCATGCGGATGGGCAGGCTGACCATCTTGTGGTTCATGAGCCTTCAGGATCTTGCGCAGCTCGAAGGTGGTCGTCTCGATGAAGTTAAGCGAGTTGGTCTTGACCGTGCCGTCGTCGTTCTCTTGCTGGCGGACGAAGTTCTTCATGGTCACGTTGTTGTTCTCGCAGAGGATCTTCAGGAACTGGAACACCCGCCCCAGCAGCTGGACTGTCTGCCGCGTCTGGGTGCGCTCGGCGTCCACCTCGGACAACGTACCCGAACTTGCGGATCATGTAGTTCTGCTTGTCGTTGTAGAAGTCGTAGGTGTCCGCCACTTTGAAGACCAGCTTCTTGGGGGTCTTCTTCTTGCCGTCCTTGTCGTCCTTGTCCTCCTCGTCGCCCCGCAGGTAGGACAGCCCCAGTTCGGCCATGCGCTTGATCGTCGAGTGCACCTGGTAGCAGATGAAGTTGGGGGCGTCCGCCTGCATGATCGAGTGGATCTAGCGCTGGCAGGTCTTGTTCCCGCCCAGCAGGAAGGCGATCCCCAGGGTGTAGATCTGGCTCTCGAGCTGGATGGACGAGTCGAACGAGCAGTTCCGATCATCGAGCAAATCAGCCGGGCCACCCCGCACCCGTTCAGGAACTCCTGGGTGCCCTCGATCGCCCCCCCGGTACTTGTGAAAGCTCTCGGAGGTCCACTCGTCGATCTCGGTGCCGGGTACTTGTCAGGGTTGTTCTGGCTGACCAGGTTGGTGAGCAGCTTGAGGAAGGTCATCTTCAAATCGGTGTACAGGGCGCGGGGACTGAGCTCGTTCATCTCGACGAAGGCCTTGATGACCTCGCCCTTGCCGATGACCGTGAGCCCGTAGGTGGTCCGGCTGGCCTGGTCGATCAGGTCAGCTGCTCGCAGAAGTCCCGGAACTCGTCGTTCTGGAACTTCTCGAAGGCCTCGTCATGGGTGATGAACTCCTTGAGGCGGTCGCGGCGGCTGTTGAGCAGCTGGTTCTCCTTCTCGGGAGGCAGCTCGGGCTCGTTCTTGATGCGGAAGTTGCGGCTCTTGGCAGTGATGAGGTTTTTGGGGATGGCGACGGAGTCTGCGACCTTGGCCTCCTCGGTGGGCTTGCGGGACTCGGGCTCGCGGTTGCTCTTCTTGATGCGGATCTTTTTCTCGATGTTGCCGAGGAGGAACATGTCGATGTTGTACTCCTTCTCCTTCTGCTTTTCGGCCTCCTTGTGGAGACTGAACTTGCTGCCGCCGTGCTCGTCCTTCTTCTCGGAGCGGCGGTTCTGCTGCTGGATGAGTTTCTCGCGCTTGATCTCGTTCTTCTTGATGCTGATGACGTCGACGAGGTTGGAGAAGAAGGACTTGTTGCGGTAGTAGACGTACTTGGGCTTGTAGGGCACGTCCTCCGCGAAGTCCATGTGCTCCTTCATGATGGAGTTGATCTGCTCGCGGTTGATCTTCGAGTACTTCTCCACGTACTCGGACGTGAAGTTCAGGATTATCAGCTTGAGGCTGCCCATGATCTTGTTCAGGAAGCGGATGATGAACCGGTTCTCCATGCGCTTCGCCAGGTACCCCCGTGAACTCGCTGATCCGGATCAGCGTGAAGTGCACGTCCGTGTCGTCCTTGGTCTCGCGCTGCCCCAGGATCACGAACAGGTACTCGGTGAACTTGGTGTTCGAGAGCATGTAGTTGAGCGTGATGAGGATCTCCTCGAGCGAGCAGTACACGAAGCTGCCCAGGAACTGGTAGCGGACTGCGTTCTTCACCCGGATCTCGTTGTAGAACTTGAAGTTCTCGACCAGGGTCACGATCTGCTCCAGCTCCTTGTGGATGTTCTTGAGCTCCTCCTCGATGAAGATCTCGAAGAGGACGGTGTCGTGCTCGATCACGGAGTAGTACAGCTTGTTCAGGTAGGAGCGCAGGTAGCGCGTCAGGGGCACGCAGATCGAGGCCTCGCTGATCATGTCCACCAGGTTCCGGAAGGGGTGCATGTTCGTGCACTTGCCCATGTTTATGATGTTCTGGTTCTCGATCAGGGGCGCAGAACACCTCGAAGAAGGTGGACAGGTAGGTCAGCTCGGGGCCGATGTCCAGGACGAAGTTGAACCGGCTGTGGTCGTAGGCCTTTTCGTAGTTCTTGAGCCACTCGGAGTACTGGGGGGCATGTCGATGTGGAAGTGGTTGGCGTTGAAGGTGAACACCGTCTTGTTGTTCTCGCTGACCTGGTAGCGCGAGATGACCTCCATGACGATGTTCTGGTTCTTGCGGTGCCCCTTGTCGTTGAACAGGGTCAGCACCCGCAGGAAGTCCATCAGCTTGCTCTTGTAGAAGGACTTGATGTCCAGGTTGTTGGCCGTGTCCACCGTCCAGTCCACCAGCTTGGCGATCTCGCCCTCCGCGGACAGCAGGCTCTGTTGTTGCAGTACATCTCCCGGAAGAACTCCACGCACCCCACGTTGTAGCGCAGGTGCCGGTGGAAGGTCGGCAGGTACTTCTGGAGCTGGCGCTTGTTCTCGCGGTTGTTCCAGATGAGCACGGTCAGGAAGTTGTAGGCGGCGTGCAGGGCCTTGGCGGGCAGGCTCTCGCACTGGTCGGGGTACGTGATGATGTTCACGAACTCCAGGATTATCAGGTGGTGGTCCTGGCTCATTATCAGCGCCTGGTGCAGCGAGTTGTTCACGTCCTTCTCCGACGTGATCGAGTAGATGCTCTCGCTCTCCTCGTCCTGGTCCACGTCGTTCTTCTGCTTGAACGGGTACAGGTCCTCGAACGAGTACAGCCCCAGGTTTCTGCTCGTCCTTCTTGTTCGCCCCCACCTTCATCGACAGCGACAGGAACCCCAGCAGCTGGATTATCCCGCAGTTCTCGACCCGCGTGCCCTCCTTCCAGATCAGGTACTCGTGCGCGGAGTCGTGGTCCGACAGCTTGGCCGTCAGGATGTTGAAGTTGGCCAGCGCCAGCAGCCGCGTGCGGATGACCGTGCCGTACTCCGACAGCCGCTTGAAGTCCCCGCGCGACACCAGGATGATGTTGCCGAAGGTGTGCAGCACCTCCTTGCGCTGGCCGTACACCCTACTGAGGATCGAGATGGAGTGCTTCAGCAGGGAGATGTTCTTGTACGCGCAGATCTCGAACAGCACCAGCGTGCAGTTCAGCTCAGCGGGGTCCACCTTCGCGAAGACGTTGCGCTTCTCGATCATATCGGTGAGGAGCTTGATCCAGATCTTGTTGTTGAGCAGGTGCGAGTCCTTCTCGTCGCTGACGGCCCCGCCGAAGAGCGACAGACGGTCCTCCTCCTGCGGGTCCTCCTGGGCCTTGGGCAGCTCGAACTCGCTGAAGTCGATGTTCATCTGGATGATGTCCTTGAACAGCTTGGTGGTCAGGCTGACCCGGATGTTGTTCTCCATGTCCAGGATGATGTCCAGGATCTCTGCGGCCAGGATCTTGCAGGAGATCAGCTGGTTTATCTCGGCCTTGTTGATCGCCAGCTTGTGCTTGTTGTTCTCCAGCCGCCACTTCCGCAGCTCCTCGTCCCGCAGCCCCTCGGGCTCGTCGCCCAGCCGCTGCTCCGCGTACTGCCGGTCGAACCGCAGGATGCGCAGGATGCACGGCACGATCTCCTGGAGCTGCTCGATGGACTCCCAGAAGCCGAGGTTGAGGGTGCACTTGAGCAGGTCCAGGAAGGTGTAGATGTTGCGGAGCTGGTTGCGGTTGGTGGGGTCGAACCACCTGAACTCCTTGATGTAGAGCATGATCATCTCCATGACCTCCTTGAGCCCGGGGCGGATGGCACTCTCCGACCGCGGGATGTCGATCTGCTCCGTGTTGGTCCAGTACTTCACCTTCGCGATCCGCGAGATCTCGGTGTAGGGCTTCACGTCGATGTAGGAGTGGTGGATCACTCGCACCAGCGGCTCGTAGCAGTCCTGCACCCGCACTATGCCCTCCTTCAGCAGCGCCACCAGCCGCTCCAGAGGCAGCGCCTCGTTGACGTAGCCGATGCCCTCGATGTTCCGGTGCACGCAGACGTCCGCCAGGATGTTCAGGTACTGCAGGAAGTACGTCCAGTGCGACTTCTTGGTCTCGCCCCCCGCCTCCTCGATGTCCTCGACCAGGAACTTAGAGTCCGTGTACAGCTCGGGCAGGGTGCGGAAGCGGAAGCTGAAGCCCGTGGTGAGCACCGACCCGATCTGCACGCGCTCGTGGTCCTCGCGGAAGGCGAACTTGAAAGACTCGGGGATCTGCTGGGCCTGGAAGAACTTCTTGAGGACGAGGGACTGGTTGAACTTGACGGAGCGGCCCTTGCAGATGCAGAACTGGGAGAGGAAGCGGAGGATGTCCTCCTTGAAGGACAGCTCCTCCTCGGAGCCCTTGCTGAGCAGGCTGTCGATGAGGTTCTTGATGATGAGCTTGCTGTCGCTCTGCTTCTCGATGGCCTCGATGTTGTCGTCCAGGATTTCGCTGAGGCTCTTGAAGGCCACCGAGTTGTCGGGGTTGAGGAGGTGGTTGCAGTACTCGACCAGGTACTGGCTGACCTTTTCCTTGGCCTCCTTGTTGCTCTTGGCCACGTTCTCCAGGATTTCGTAGCCCAGCCGGTAGATCTGCTTGACCTTCTCGATCTCGCCCTGCCGGTTCTTGAGGGCCACGCGCAGCTTGTCCCGGGCGTTGAGGTGGAAGAGCAGCTCGGAGATGAGCTCGAGCATGCCCAGCTCGATGAAGATGCGCTGGCGCAGGGGGTTGGGGTTGTTGCCGATCAGCTCGATGGCCGCGTACTCGCACTCGTAGATGAACCCGATCAGCATCTTCAGGGTCAGGCTCAGCTCGTTCAGCAGGCTGTACTCCACGTGCATGCCGATGAACTCGTCGTCGGGGCAGTGCAGCAGCTCGCAGAACTTGAAGATCAGCTCCTGCGCGCTCAGCACGAACAGCACCATCCGCTTGATCTCCTCCTCCACGCGGTAGATCCGGAAGCCGTGCTCGCGGATGTCCGAGTTCATCTGCAGCCCGTCGCCTTCGTGGCTGCGCCCCTTGCCGCTGTTCTTGTCGATCGCCAGCACGAACCGCCGCTTGCCCTTGCCCCGCCCCTTGTCGTCCACCCGCTCCACCCGCGCCTTGTTCTTGCTGATGTCCAGCTTCATGTTCTCGAACGACAGGTCCACCAGGTTGTGCGAGTACAGGCCCTCCTCGCTGCTCCGGATCTTTATCAGCTGCTCCAGGTTGCTGCCCCGCTTCTGGTCCATGATCGCCCGGTCGTGCTCCTCGAACACCAGCACCCGCCCCGACAGCAGGTGCCGCAGCGAGTACTCCCGCGTGTCCGCCTTGTGCGCCCGCCCCAGCGGCTCGATCTCCCACATCCCGTAGAAGTAGTCGTCCGTGCTCTCCGGGTAGAGCGGGTTCCGCGCCTTCAGGAACACGCGCTCCCGGTTCAGGTGCGGGTACAGGAACAGGTTGTCCTTCGTGTGGATCAGGTACACCAGCTCGTGCGGGGTTATCTGCGTCTTCGGCCGCTCCGGCATGAACTCCTGGTGCACTTCGATCTTCCAGATGCGCTTGTGCGTGTTTTCGTTGATCAGCTCGAACCGGACCTTGCCAGGGTTGCGCTTTATGCGCGGGCTGATCGACGGCACTTCCGAGCTGCCCTCCGGGAACTCGCCGTCCAGGAAGATGCTTTTGGTGTCCTCGAAGGACAGGAAGCAGTGCGTCTTGATGTGGTAGATGCGCAGCGGGTCAGACTTGCAGACCTCGTCGCCCTCCCGCTCGTAGGTGCGGTAGGGCTTGAGCTTGAAGATCATCTGAGAGGAGAGGCTGGAGGAGAGGATGAGGCGGAAGGCGCCGATGCCGCTCTTGGCGCACTCGAAGGACCCGTGGATGAAGGCGCCCGAGTCAAGGTGGCGGAAGATGACCTAGTCGCCGAAGTAGATGAGCTCGCCCTGCTCGGCCTTGATGGTCGAGAAGAACTGCTCTTGCTCAGTCTTGGCCCGCGACTCGAGCGAGGCGCGCTTGCTGGGCGGGAACTTGTCCATCTCGTCGTGGATGTCGAAGCTGGACTTGGGCAGCAGCTCGAACAGCGACTCCCGGTAGTTGCTGATCATGTTGAACTGCTCGTACAGCTGGTAGTAGATGTTCACGTCCGTGAACCCTTTCGAGGTGATCAGTCCTTTCAGCCGGTTCTGCTCGTTGAAGTTGCCGTGGATCCGCACCACCTGCCCGTACCGCAGGTTCTGCGCCCCCTCCAACATCTATCTTTTATCGATGAATCCCTACCTCCACGCCTTCAGGCTCCAGGCAGGGCCCCGTCCTCCCCTCCCTCTCCTGCTCGAGCATCTCCGCCTCATGCACCAGGCCCTCGGCCATCTCCTTGCTGAGTCTGATGCCGCCCTTCGTGGCCAAGCATTCCGCCCCGCCCTGCTGCAGCTGCCCAGCAGCCCTGAAGCCAGCCTCAGGGAGCAGTCCTAGTCCGAGCAGGAGAGCGAATAGTTCTTCGCTAGGCTCAAGGACCGATCCCGGACTAGTTTTTTGGAGGGGCTTTACGATAGTGCCGAGGAGGACAGAGAAGAGTCGCGGGCTGTGGAGGCCGAGCCGTAGAGCTGCCCTCAGGAGCCTGCCAGCACGGGTCCGCAGCTGCTGATGCAGTACCTGGAGACCCGTCCATATCTGAGCAAGGTGGCACACGGCCGGAAGGCCCGGCCTCGAGAGTGCATGGGATCATGATGCTTCAGAGGAAATAATCGGGCACCCTGCGCTTCTGCACCTCGGTGCCCTTGCGCGGGGCGCTGTCGTACTGGATGTAGGTCTCGCGCATGTGCTCGTCCATGTCCACGATGGCCGCCTGGTTGCCGCAGCGGTAGCAGTAGTTCGGGGCAGAGAACACTGTGGTCACGTTCTTGTTGTGGGTGAACTCGTACCCACCGGGCATCAGCTGGTGCGCCCGGACGATCACTTTCAGCTTGTTGTTGTGGTTGAACTACTCGCTCACGTCGCTGCCGAAGTAATACCCCGCTCCCCTCTGCGACAGGTGCCAGCCGCACCGCTCCTCTGGGTCCGACCACAGCAGGTCGCACATCGGCCCCTCTGGCGGCACTTCCACCTTGCGGTCCAGCTGCCGGATGTTGTCCAGCGACCCGATGTGCGGCGACAGCCCCCCGTGCAGGCAGAAGTACTGGTTCTCCACCAGCGCGGTCAGCGGCAGGTAGTCGAACAGCTAGGTAAAGCACTTCCATACATTCACGTTTCCGTACTTTCGCGCGCACTCGTCGTAGAACCCGTAGACCTGGGTGATCTGCCGCGACTCGTGATTTCCTCTCAGGATGGTGATGCGCTCTCGGTAGCGGACTTTCAGAGCCAGCAGGAGGGTGACTGTCTCGACCGAGTGATGTCCGCGGTCCACGTAGTCCCCCATGAAGAGGTAGTTGGTCTCGGGAATTTTCCCGCCGATCTTGAACAGCTCGATCAGGTCATGGAACTGGCCATGGATATCCCCGCAGATAATGACCGGGGCCCTTACAGGGTGCACATTGGACTCCTCAGAAAGGATTTCAATGGCCTTGGCACACAGCTTAAGGACGTTGCACTCGGTGAGGGGCTTGCACTGCTCCAGCTCCTCGATCAGGGCCTCGACCTCGTCCGCCTTCATGCAGAATTAACTTTGATTTCTTATACATGGATTTCAAGAGCGTCATCAAGGACAAGTCAAGGCTCAAAAAGATCATGGAAAACGCATTCCGGTCCGTGGATGTCAATGGCTCCGGCTTTCTGGAGGAGAATGAGCTGGAGCAGGTGCTCATCCAGGTCGCCAAGGACATCGGCGTGGAAGTGCCCACCAAAGAGGAAATCTCGGACATCATCAACGAAATCGACGAGAATGAGGACGGACAGCTGTCCAAGGAGGAATTCCACATCCTCATCGAGCAGGTGCTCGAACTGATGGCGGACTGCGATGAACTGTGACCTGCGACTGCTTCAGCACGGGGTTACCGCGGGGACCTAGACCGCGGACTGGAGGGGGGCGAGGCCTCGAGGGCCTGGCCCGGCTACCGCCCCAGACCGTTGTGGGCCCCGGGCGGAGTCAAATTAGGAGTCGAAGTATCTTCGTAATAATACAATGTTAAAGGCCGTGGTGAAGGCAACCCGCGGTTTCGCCTCAGGCCCCTACGACGTGGTGGTGGTCGGAGGAGGACCCGGCGGCTATGTGGCTGCGATCAAGGCAGGACAGCTTGGCATGAAGGCCGCCTGCGTTGAAAAGCGAGGGTCGCTGGGCGGCACCTGCCTGAACGTGGGCTGCATCCCCTCGAAAGCGCTACTGAACATAACCCACAAGTACGTCGAGGCCAGAAATCCTTCAAGGAAATGGGCCTGCACATCGACAAGGTGGACATCAAGTGGGACCAGACGCTCTCCAAGAAGGACAAAATCGTGAAGGGCCTGACCGGCGGCATCTAGTTTCTGTTCAAGAAGAACAAGGTCGACTACCTCAAAGGGTCTGGGAAGTTCAAGTCCAAGACCCAGTTGGAGATCAGTGACGGCAAAGGCGGCACCTCTGTGATCGACTCCAAGAATTTCATCATCGCGACCGGGTCCGAGCCCAGCCCCTTTCCCAACCTGCCTTTCGACGAAAAGATTATCCTCAGCTCCACTGGCGCTCTCTCCATCCCCAAAATCCCGAAGTCCCTGATCGTCATCGGCGGCGGCGTTATCGGCCTGGAAATGGGGTCGGTCTACTCCCGTCTGGGTTCAAAGGTGACCGTCATCGAGTACTTCGACCAGATCTGCCCGTTCCTGGACCCCGAGATCGGCGCGGCCTTCACAAAGATCATGCGCAGGGAGATGGAAATCCTTACCGGCCACAAGGTCATCTCCGGCAAGAACACTGGCACTGCAGGTGAAATCCTGATCGAGCCGGTCAAGGGCGGCGAAAAGAAAACTCTGACTGCCGACCATGTGCTTATCAGCACTGGCCGCAAGCCCTACACAGAGGGGCTCGGCCTTGAGGCGGCTGGGCTGAAGGCCGACGAGAAGGGCAGAATCCCGATCAACGACCACTTGCAGACCGAAGTCCCGAGCATCTATGCCATCGGCGACGTAGTGCGTGGCCCCATGCTGGCCCACAAGTCCGAGGAGGAGGGCATCGCGGCTGTCGAGTTCATCGCCGGCAAGGGCGGACACGTGAACTACGACGCCATCCCCTCAGTGATCTACACGCACCCAGAGGTGGCCTGGGTGGGCAAATCCGAGACCGAGCTCAAAAAGGAAGGCATTGAATTCAAGAAGGGATCGTTCCCGTTCGTGGCCAACTCCAGGGCCAAGACCAATGACGACTACGATGGGCTGGTGAAGGTATTGTCGGACGCCAAGACTGACCGGATGCTGGGCATGCACATCGTGGGGGTGTCGGCCGGCGAGATGATCGTGGAAGGAGTGGTGGGGCTGAACTACGGCGCCTCTGCGGAGGACCTCGGGCGGACATGCCACGCGCACCCGACCCTGTCGGAGGCAGTCAAAGAGGCTTGCATGGCGGTCTACGACAAGCCGATCCATTTCTGACCCCCGAGAATAATCATGTCATCTGATGAACTGCGAGAAATAGCTGGCCTTCTCGGACGAGTTCACCTTCTGGATGAACTCGCTGAACTCCTCGCACACTTTTAGCAGGTTCTCCTCCTCCCAGTCGCTCCACTCCCCCCGTGGCCGCAGCGACTACCGCCGCTTGAACTCCTCCTTGATCTCCTGCGCGTAGGTGCAGTGCTTCGTGAACAGCTCCATCTTCGCCCTGTACTTTTCGCGGTACCGTGCGTCTTGGTTGGGGTTGGCCATCTTCAGCGAGATGGCGATGAACTTGAGCGCGGTCTCCTTTGAGGAGATGGAAGGGTATTTCAGCCGCTTGAAGCCGAGCTGGGCCAGCACTCGCATGATTATGTTTCCCAGGTGATGTTCCAGAAAGGCAGTGCAGTCGCCCCGCTTGGCTATCTTCTTCACCTCGTTGCGCTGCGACAGCTAAACCGGCAGCTTGCTCGGCATCCTCTGCATCGAGTAGAACCGCGGGCACCTTCGGAACTGTTCTGCGGCTGCCACCGTGCTGAACCCGAAGAGCTTCTCCTCGAACAGCAGACTGAAGTAGTAGTTGCCCGGCACCAGCCTCCTCCGGGCCAGCTCCACCACGCAGTTGCCCTTGTTCTCCATCGCGTGTGCCAGCTCGAGCATGTGCCCCTCACGCGGAAGCATGGGGTAGCTCGGAATCGGGCCCATCTGGTAGGCGTACAGTTCAGGTGACTCCAAGAAATCGGAATACTCGGAGGGGCCTGCGAGCAGGTAGAACTTGCGGTTGAACAGGGCCACGTGGGGGTGCTTATACACGTCCAGCATGTGGAACTCCCTCTTCAGTTTTAGAGTGACCGGGCACAGGTTTTTGAAGCGGGATAGGTTGGCCAGCACCACCTGCTTGCTGAAGCCCTGGCCCGGCCCGGCCGCCCGCTGCACCTGGCTCAGCGCCCTTGCATGCGCCACCCGACAAGCCTCCACAATCCTCTCCCGGGCTGCATTGAACACTCCCCACTTCGACACCTCAGTCTCCAAAACAACCACGTTGTCGTAGAACTGCTTGAAGTAGTTGGTCAGCCCGAACAGCTCTGGCTCTGCGGCCTGCTCTCGGCACTCGTACACCTCGGGCTTGAACGACAGCCGGGCACTCTCGCTAAAGCACTTTTGCTTTTGCCCCTCCAATGGCAGGATCAGTCGGATGACCAGTGATGCGCAAAGCCCTAGCTGCTAGAGTTCGATCGCCTGGGCGACCGTCCTCGGGTAGCCCTGCAGAACCCACCCCCTCTCATAGCAATCAGGCAGGCCCACCCGCAAGGCCACCAATCTAGCCACCATCGCATCATCCACCAGCCCTCCTTCCTTCAGCTTTGCCTTCACTTCCACACAAAGCGGATGCACAAACTCCCTGACAAAGTTGTCAAGCAACTACCGGACGTCAATGCGAACCAGCCCTAGGTGCTGCTCCACCTGCTCTGCGAGCGTGGCCTTGCCGGTCAGCGGCCCCCCGATGATGTACACGACCGGCAGGGGGCGGATGTCCTGCGGCACGGTCTGCACTGCCTCCAGCTGCTTGGGGTCTGCCATCACAGACTTGTATTGGGCTTCGCTGTCAAGGTAGTACAGTCTCTCGTTGTAGGTGACGGGAACAGGCCGCACCGGCTTCAGGAAGGTGAAGGGGTTGTACTTGCCATGGATGCTTTACTTGACCAATCGATTGTCCACCATCGCGTCTAGCCGCTCAAGCGAGACCCTCCGGAATTCGTTGGGAATGAACTTTTCCCGACGGTTGTTTATCACCCCGTCGATCAGACTGACCACCTTATCGAAGACCTTATCAGCCTCTCTCTCGCACTCGACCACAATTGTCTAGACGTTCAGCCCCTTGAAGCCATCCGCCAGCTCTTCGATCTTGCCGGATTCTGCCTCCCGCTGTGCCAGGAGTTTTTATTTGTATTCGTTGAGCATGTCCTCGAGCTTGGGGGCGTCAGGGTCCTCTTCATCGAGCGGGGGCTCTTCGAATTCCTAGCCCGCCTCCCGCGCCTTTTCCCTAGCTTCTTCAATTTATTTGAGCTTTGCCTCCCTGCGCTCCTGGCAGATGCGCTCATGCTAAAGCTCGACCTCGCGAGGGTTGTACACTCGCGGCATCCACTTCTTCTCACTCACTTTGAGGGCCACGACCACTTCTGGCAGTTTTTTGGACTCCGCCAAGATCTCGATCAGCGGGGTCGACACCTTTTCTTCATCCACGTCGAAGAAATTGCCGTTTATAAGGATTTCGTTTATCCCTTGGAAAACCAGCTCCATGGTCTGGATTTCGTTGGACTTCCGGTCGAACTCAGGGTGCTCCTCTTCGATCTCCGGGTCCGGCACCTCCTTACCCTCTTCGTCCAACTATTTCGGCTTGAACCCTTTCATGTAGTACCGCTCGGTGCGTCTCTGCTGCCGAGAGTTTTCTAGATGCGACAGGTAATTCTCCTTTAACGAGAGCACTGGAATCTTGTACTTTTCGTTGAGCTTTGACATCAAGGTTGACAGACCCACTCCTTTCGGGCCTGTGATCAGTATCCGCGGTGGTACCTGCTCCGCTGCACCCTTGCGAAGTCGCCAGGGCTATCCTTAAACAAGTTCAGCTCCTGCTCTCCATAAAACCTGTAACGCCTGCTCTCATAGCCAGCCTAAAATTCCTCCTTTCCACGAAGCAGCCACCCCTTCGAAGCCAGCACCGGACAGAAACTGTCGCAAGGGCCCCACAAGATCGGCTCGTCCTCTTCCTGCACGTCAGCACACACTCTGACCTGCTCATCGTTATCGACGTGGTCGTAGAGCGGATCGAAACTCCTCCTCAGACGGGCAAGCACTGCCTCCTTGCTTCCTTCGATGGATATTTCCCGGACCACCTATTATCCGAGTTCGTCCTTGACCGCCCCAATGGCGGTCTTGAAAGCCTCAGCCTGCTCGAGTTCGGGCTCGGTCAGACGCTCGGCCAGGATCTTGTTGGGCGGCTACTCGGACAGGTCTGCCAGGACGATGAGTTTGTCGATCATGAACCCATGGTACTTGAGGGCAGCCAGTTGGTCAGCGTTGTTGGGGTAGCCCACCAGGACCAACCCCCGGATCTCGGGCAGCTTGCCAAGATGATTGATTTCCTGCAGAATGTCTTTGAGGGCCAGATCCTCAGGCGGAGGGGTTTTAGGGCGCTATTCCTCCTTGTTGTCCTTTTTCTTGCTTTTTGGGTTGCTCTTCGGGACTTTCTTCTTTTCTTATTCTTTTTCTTATTCTTTTGGCTATTCGCCTTCGCCCTTCTATACACCCCAGTCTGCTGGCTTTTTCTGCAGGGGCAACCCTAGGTGGTGCAGGATGATCGGTAGGATGTCCTTGCCTGGCAAGGCCCCTCCCTTTGCGAACTCCTTCCATTCCCCTTCCGACAGGTGCACAGAGTTGACTCTTCTCTCGAAATTGGATGGAACATGCTCAGGCTGTGCCCTTTGCTTTTCCAGTACTTCCTCAAGTATGGCCTGGACATCGACCACCTTCCAGCCATACACCTTGCTGAGTGACTCAGCCATGGTTTTCTTTCCACTTTTCTTGGGTCCAACTATGGCGAGGCTGTAGTTAGAGGGAACGCTGGGTTTTTTGTTGGTGTATTTTCTGGGGGCTGAGAGAAAAGAGTTCAGATTCTGCTCGCTCTCGAAAACAAAGACGTAGCCGGCATACTCGCAGGCAAATTATGCTGAGCCTCGACTCAGTTTTTGCTTGCTTAGTGCCACCGGGTCTGTCGTCCCCCATTCGCTCCACCGCCTGAACACCTTCTTCTCCTCAAGTCCAACCGACAGCAGTTATTTCTCACTGCCCGCCTCAAGCTTCTTCGCCTGCGGCCTTTCATCAAAAAACAGCCTTTTCACCGCAGTCTCAAGCAGATGTGGTAGGGTCATATACCCAAGTCGCACGTGGTCATGGGCTGAAAGTCCGTTGATCATGAACCGCAGCTTTTCTCTGGATTTTTGGTAGAGGGCTTTGTTGGGGGACGATACTTTCAGCAGGTTGATAGGGTGCACTGGTGGTAAGGGCTAGGCGTCATCGTCTGGAGGAGGGTCGTCTTCATCATCCGGGTCAGGCTCGGCTTTCTTCGGAGGGGTGTTATTGACCTCCACGTCATGCATGGAAAACCGTTTCAAATCGTCCTGCCGCTCATAGATCTGCCCGCATACCATCTCCGCCTCACGGTCGTCGAAGTCCAGCTCCACGACATGCGTGAAGTAAGGACAGCCTATTCTCGGCAGCCTGATTTCATTGCTCAGCAGGGCATGAAGCCAGTCGAAGTCTGTGGCCGGGTATTCGACCGGCAGCTCGAGGATGAACCCTTTATTAGAAACTTCAGGGATAGCCAGTTCCGCATTCACGAGGTCCAGAAGGTCCTCATTTTGGACGGCCTTGCCTGTCTCTAGATCTTCAAGGACGCATCGCTATACCCTAGTGAAAACTTCTTTCGGATTGCCCTATTCGTCGGTGTCGGGAGGGTTCTTTTAGTAGAACTTGACCTTCTCGAATAGCTTTTCTATTACTCTCTGAAGCTCGATATGGACCAGGTCGAGTCGCTTAGCTAGCCCCGCGCAGAAGGTGGTCTTGCCGGTCAGCGCCCTCCCGAGCACGAGGATCTGGGCAGGCTTGGTTCGCGACAGTCGGATCAAGTCGCTTTCGTTGGTGCGCTCCACCGGGATGCTGAAGTTCTTGGACTGGAACTGGCTAAGATCGAGGGCAGGAGGCCGTTCGGGTGTCTGCTTGGCCAGGAATTTATTTAGATTGGCCAGCCTCCGATCATCACGTAACCTGCTGTTCTCCTTCGCCAGGTTGAACAGGAAACCCCGAGCAAACTCCTCCTGGTCAAGCTTCCGCTTTTTAACCTTTGTCTCAATGACATCAGTCTTCTTCTTAAGCTTCTTGCGGTCCCACTTGCCTCGCACCTCAAACTTCTCATCGATCTCGTACTCCTCGCGGTCGAAGTACAGGCTCAGGATGTTGAAGTATTTGTTCTCTTCATTTTTTTTCTTGAGGAGTTCGAAAAAAAGTGGGGAAAACAAAAACGCGTTCAGCCGGTAGAACTCGGCCATCTTGTCGTGTCGCTGTCCGTCGTACAACCGCAGAGAGTGTTTCAGCACCGCCTGCTGCCGGCAGATGAGGCTGCTGGTCAGCTTGTCCCTCACCCGGTCCAGCCCCGCCTGCTGCACCTCGACACTGAACACCGTCTCCCGCGGGGCCATGCTCTCCTTGGTCATCAGCTCGTACTTTTTGCGGGGACTGAAATCCTCATTCCTCAAATAAAACCAAAAACTTTACGAGCAGAATCCTAGCGGCACCACCTCTTCGCGTGGCAGCACGTACCGCGTCACCACCCAGTCGTGCTGTCCCTGCAGCCGGTTCAGCTGGGGGTCTGCCTCAACCCACTCCTCGTAGTAGATCGGATGCGCGAACAGCCCCGGTCTATCCTTCTCGTCAACCGCGGAGGCCTCGACCTTCTCTTTTTCATAGATCAGCAATGCCAGCCGTTTCTGCTCTAAAACGACTTCCTTGCTACGCAGATGTTCGGCACGCTGGGCTGTCACTCTGGCCAGCAGGAAATCAAGCAGCGAGCAGGCCGCCCTCACATCGCAGTTCTCGACCAGCAAGAAAGCCAGTTCTGCCATCGCCCCCGCGAACTCGTGAAATGTAACGTCAGGCCCTGTGGCAAACAGCTCGAGGATCTCCCCTGCCTTTTGGACATGAAACTCGGCAGCGATATGCGGCACCAAAAAGTACAGCACCCTGGTGACCAGCGGTAGCACCTGGTGCTTGGCAACGGTGGCATCCGGGTTGGCCCTGAACATGCTCCAGAAAGGGAACAAAGCGGCTTAAAACTCCCCACAGGCAGCCAGCCTGGCCTTGGCCCTGACCACCTCGTCATACCCCTCCGGCAGGACATACCTCCGGAACTGCAGATATTGCTCGTCAGTCATATTATTTCTGTATCAACTCGATGGCGGGTGACCTGTATGTGCTCAGGCCCGGGATAGCCGCTGCCTGTCTGGTGCTTGTCCTGGCGGTCAACCTGGTCAGCTGGGCCTGGCCTCTGCCCGTGGCTGTCCAGCTCATGGGCAATGCCGTGCCCACCGTCGCAGCGGCCGCCCTGCTGAGAGTGACTCTCCGCAAGCGCGATGGGGAATTACACCGAGGCCACACCTCTAGCGAGGGCCTCAACAGCCAGTAGGCACTCCGCTTCATCGCCATGGCCTCAGCCTTCCTGTTCTCTTTATACGTGCTGGTCAAGATCCTGCCCAAGGAACTGTTCCGGTATGTGATGACCACCTACTTCATGATCTTTGCGGCCTCGATGATCACTGGGGCCTGCTCGGACCTGCTCTTCTATCTGGGGCACGGCTCGGAATAGTCCATCATGAAGTTCACACTCGGCCCGGTTCTTAAGTTCATCTTCGAGACCAGCGAGATAAGACTGACCCGAGCCTCACTGTTCATAGGGATACCTGTTTCAGGACTGCTGATTTTGGGGTTCCTGGCGACCGAGCACTACCTGCTTAACAACACAATCGGAGTGGTGGTGACCATCTTTTCCGTGGAGCAAAGCTACATGTCCCTGAGCAGCACCCGCACGGCGATGGTCTTCCTCTGGGGCCTGTTCTTCTATGACATCTTCTGGGTGTACGGCACTTAAGTCATGGAGACTGTCGCCAGGAACATGAAGATCCCAGTGCTGCTCAAATTCCCGCTGCCCGAGCCTACCGAGGACAAGAAATTCTCGATGCTGGGGCTGGGCGACCTCATCGTCCCAGGGCTGTTCGTGGCGCTCTGCCTGAAATACGATGTGGAAAAGGCTCTGAAGGCCAGGGTCAAGAAGCTGGAGGATTTCAAGCTTGACATGTTTGGGGCGGCCATGCTGGGATACGTGTTGGGACTGGCAATCACGATAACCGTGATGTTCGTGTTCGACCGGGCACAGCCAGCCCTGCTGTTCCTAGTGCCAGGCGTGACCTCGGCGGCATTCGCCAGAGCATGGCAGGCAGGCGAGCTGCCCCAGTTCTTCTCCTGGTAGGAAGGCGCGCCCCCCGCCGCTCCCCCCGCCGCGCCCCAGTCAGATTAAACAGACAAGAAGCAAGCCTGATCTGCATCGATATAATGATTAACGGAGTGGTGGAAGTGATCGTGCACCTGGACGAGCTGAACATTATGGCCTACAAGTCCAAGGGGCATCATTTCCTGTCCTTTCAGCTGTGCCACCGGGCCCCCGGCAGGACCATCCTTGCTCACCCCATCCTCGCCGGGCTTGTGCATGGCAAGGAGTCCAGGCCTGAGCAGTTCAGCTCGAGCGAGTTCTTTTCCTCGGTGTTCACGACCAGCAGCCTGTCACACCAGCTGGGCGAGCACTGCAGATTTCAGTTATAGCTGCCCATGTCCGAGCAGTCCAGTCTGCTGGACGTCCAGTTGGAGCTGCATGGAAGGATTCTGCGGACCGGCTCGGGCAACTACTTCGACGAGGTGCAGGAGGTGTGCAGCTTCGTAGGAGTGCTGCGCACCCCATATGTACCCTTCGAGCCTCTGGAAATCAAGTTTCTGGACGGGCTAGTCGGCTACGTCACCGGGTCAATCCACTCCTTCACCTACCTGTTCCGGTTCAGTGGCAACGCAGAGTACATCGCCGAGCTGAAACACCAGCGCGAGGAGAAGTTCAAGCGCATCCACCTGCGCACCCCCGAAGACGAGATCCTGCCGGTGGAGCTGAACACGGTGGAGGAATTTTTCCGTTACTTCACCAACTACAAGCCGGACCTGATGCTCGAGCAGTTCAGGTTCTACCTGGGCTTCCTGGAGCACGAGTTCAGGAGCCTCAAGAAGGCCATGCGCGAGCTGTCCCCCTGCAAGGAGCTGGACGAACTGCTAGCGGTCGCCGAGCCGACGCTCAGCAAGGCCACCCGCAAAGGCCACCCGCAAGCGCAAAAGCATCTTCTCCGACGAGGTGAAAGTAGTCAGCATGTCCCTCGAAGAGCTAGTCATGTCAGGCTCCCTTGAGGAGCGAGAAAGCCTCTGCTCGCAGTTCCTGAAGGACTGCAACGCAGTCGGCACTGAACTGTACTCTTTCTGGCATGGCTTTATCTAGCTGTTTTTCAGGCAGTGGGGCGGAAACAAGCCGGCCTTCTATGAAGAGCTGAAGGAGAGGGTGCGCTAAGAGTGGGGGCAGAATTTTATATCCTACCAACAAAAGACCTCCTCCTTTGCAGAGTCCAAGGTTAATTCCAGCGACGATCTGCGCATGATTTCGAAGGAACTCGCTCAAAATCGAAGATCTCTCCGCGTCTACTAAAATTCGTCGACAAAAAGTTTGTGCCCCAGACCGGCGAGTAGACCACAATAATCGTCCACCAAGAAAACTTCATCGACAGCCCAGCGACTGCCAACTACGAAGGAATGCACGTGATCGTGCTGGTCCACGGCTTCCAGGCCTCACGGTCAGACATGTACACGCTTCGCAACGCCATCAAAGAAACCATTCTGAGGCTGACCTCCTCATCTCAACTACCAACGAGGGCAGCACCTCAGGCAACATCCGCGAGATGGGGCATCGGCTGGCCAACGAAGTGGACTTGCATCTGATGCAGCACTACCATGACAAACCTTTTCGGCTGTCCTTCGTGGGTCACTCCATGGGGGGGATCATCATCCGGGCTGCCATGCTCCACCTGACCAAGTACGCCAAGCACATGCACATGTACATGTCGCTGTCCAGCCCGCACATCGGCTACATGTACAACTCGCCTGTCATCATCAGCCTGGCCCTGTCGATCCTCCACAGCTACCAGAACATCCCCTCGCTCAAGCAGCTCTGCATGGAGGACTCCCCGTCCCTCTCTGACACGTTCCTCTACAGCTTGTCCCAGCAGGGCACTCTGGCCCCTTTCTCCAGGGTGGTGCTGGTCGGCTCCCTTGAGGATATGTACGTGCCTTTCGAAAGTGCCAGAATCGAGAAAGGCTGCCTGAGTGACCAGGAGAGCAAAGAAACCGCAAAGGGTCGACCTACTCGGGATGATCCGCAACATTTTTGAAGGGATCCAAGCGAAGTCGGTGCACCGGGTGAGCGTGGACTTCAACCTCAAGGAAGCCGGCTTCGACAAGATCATCGGCAGGGCCGCCCATATAAAATTCATCAACGACGGCATCTTCCTCAGACAGTTTGTCACTCTATTCCACGAATTCTTTAAATGACTTTAAATTGCTACTTGCATGCAGGGACAAATTGGGCAAATCAACATTGTGCTGGCCAGCGCCCTCCCGCCTCCTCCGCCTCTGCTCTTCCCATCCAGACTTGTGGCTGTCTCGCCAACCCTCGCAGACTACCGCTCGCTCGCAGGCCGCCTCGACAGCCTCCACCGACACGCTCTCCTGCAATGCTCCTACGGCTACAACTCTTAGCATCCTCTCTTGCAGGACATCAAAAATCTAAGAAGAGAAGTCGATTCGCTGGCCTGTCCATTTAAAGTGCTGTAAGAGTATGACTGGTCTGTAGAGATCGATGAAGAAGGATGCTTATAACTGTAAGATATTGAAGCGGGCAAAGCCAGCACAGTTTTGCTTGGAGGAGTAAGCGAGCAAGGATTCGGCCTGCGCAAAGGTGACTGAGCCATAATTAATATCACATGCACAGTCCGACGCCGTAGGACCAGGTGGACTCCGGCTTTGACCCTGTGCTAAATCCATCCATTAAAACTGCTTCATACTGCCTGGACCCTCCTCTTTCGGATGTACTCGTAGGTGGTCATCCCTACAACCCACAGATACACATGAAAAAGCAGTAACGCCAGCACCGCCAGTCCGACCACCCCCGCCAGCACCACCCCAGCACCCACCAGCCCAACCGCCCACACCCCAGCCTCTCCCCACCACAGTTCCACCTTCCCAGCCAGAACCCTGCCCGCCTGCGCAATGAAACTCGTTTCAAATGCGATAACCGCCAGCAGCATGGCCACGAACCACTTGTAGTTGCGGCCACCGATGCAGTTCCCCACCCATTTGCAGTGGTGGTCGAAGTCGGCGGTGCAGCGTGCGCATTCGTTGCAATGCTTGGTGCTGACCTGGATGCCAGAGGAACATATCACACAGAAAAGTTAGGGTGACGGGTGGTCAGGCTCGCCGAGCACGGCTGGGTCGACAGGGTCAATTAGGTAGCAGGCAAGGGCAGTCGAAAAGAGTGTGACAGCTGACACATAGAACAGACTTGAAAGTGCGATGGTTGCGGGCGTAGCCAGCTGGAAGGGCAGAAGCAGCAGACTGTAGAGGAGCAGCTTGACAACCAGATTTGCGATGGCGACCGTCTGCTGCAGATTCGGAAACCCCGTGAAACCATTCTTAACAGTATACTACCGCTAGGTCTTGCGCAGTCTGACTTCTGAATCCACGGATTCCGTTCTGCCCAGGCGGTTTAGCGATGACATCATTTATAAATGTAGAAAAAGGAGAAGTACTCACCTTCCACCCTCCCCCTGCCTCTCATGATGCTGTCTGGGGGGGTGGCCGCCTGCGTGGCCGAGGTGCTGACTATCCCCCTTGATACGGCCAAGGTGCGGCTCCAGATTCAGGGCGACGCTTCTGCGGCGGGACAGCCGGCCAAGTACCGTGGCATGATCGGGACGGTACTGACAGTCGCGAAGGAAGAGGGACCCGGGATGCTGTTCAAGGGACTAACGGCTGGCCTGCAGCGGCAAATGGTGTTCGCCTCGCTTCGGATCGGTCTTTACGAGCCTGTCCGCAATTTGTTCGTTAAAGATCCAACCCAGCCAATCTCTCTTGGCTACAAGATATTGGCGGGGCTAACGACCGGCGCCCTCGGGATCATGGTGGCAAACCCGACCGACATCGTCAAGATTCGATTCCAGGCGGAAGGAAAGAAGCCGCCCGAGCAGCGACGCTACAAGAGCATTACTCACGCCTACCAGCAGATCTACCAGACAGAAGGCGGGCTCAAAGGATTTTGGATTGGCATCACACCCAACATTTTCAGGAACTCAATCATCAACGCCACTGAGCTGGCCACCTACGACCAGGCCAAGGAAACCCTTCTGCGCAGCAAAATCATGCAGGACAACATCTTCTGCCATTTCGCCAGTTCTGCCATAGCGGGGATCACCGCAGTCGTGGTGGCAACCCTGTCGATGTGATCAAGACGAGAGTCATGAACCAGAATGAAGGCCTGCTGACCTGCATCAAGGGGCTGGCGAAGGAGGGTCCGGCGGCCTTCTACAAAGGTGTGGGGGCGAACGCAGGACGACTGATTTCCTGGAACATCATGATGTTCGTGACACTACAGCAGGTGCGGCTGCAGCTGTACAAGTCTTTCTACAAGGGTGGTGGCGAATGATGATAAATTTAAAAAGAATATTTTGGATTGTTTTTAAATTATATTCCCCACGGAGTAGAATAATCTTAGAACTTTCTATATGATGAAGAGCCTGGCCCTGCAGGAGGGTGGGCAGCCAGGTCCCCTCAGCAGGGCAGAACGGCAGGTCATCGCGGAGTTCATGTTTTAGTGCAAGGACGACTGCAGGGCACTCCGGCAACAGGGCGTTCTCAACATCATCTAGATAGAATCGATTGCCTCCAGCTAGGACGGGGATGACGTCCTCCGCAACGGCGAGCAGAGCGAGTGCTGCCTGCTGGAGCAGACAGACCAGTGCAGAATGAGCAGCAGCATGCTACTGGTCCGCCAGCGCCGCAATCGCTTACTGAGTGCAACCTTATGAAGTCACAGTTGGTAACTCACCTTGACCGTCCCTTTCTTGCTCCTGATCTTGACCGCCACCAGGCCCTCCAGCAATCCACTACCCGCCACATGCGTCCCCCCGCAGGGCAGGCCATCCCCCCCACAAACACCACGCGGACCAGCCCGTCCCTCGCCTGTCCCGGCTCAGGCTCACAGCCGCACACCTTTGCCACCTCATCAGGAGACAGCATTTTGACCTCAGTCGCGATATCTTCCTTGACCAGATCCTGAAGGATGCATTGACTTGCGGAAGGAGGGTTTCTGGGGGGGTGGAGAGAGTGCCTTGGTACTAGACATTAGGGCCGTCAGGGAAGTGATAACCCTTGGTCGGCAGCAGCTTTGGCTCTAGCCTTTTGATCGCCACATCGATCAGGTGGCCAGCAGAGTGCAGCCGTGCCGCTATCCTTCGATGCTACCCGTCAATCCTAGCCACCACCTCTCCTTCTATCGTAGCTCCTTCTTCAAAACCCCCGTAGTGCCTCACCACCCCTTCGATATCCCTGACATGGCTGACCTTAAATCTCGCAGTCCCGCCCTCAATCACTCCAAGGTCGGATGGCTGGCCTCCTCCTTGGGGGTGGAAGACTGTCTCAGCGAGCACAACATAGCAAGAGCCATGCTTGGCAAGGGGGTCAGCCTCATCCGCCTTGTGGACTGCCAGCACCCTTGTCTTTGTCTCTTGCAAGGTCTGGTTGGCCAGATACAATTTGTCTGTCTTTTCCATATGAATAACAAATCAAAATAGCCCTTCGATCACCTGGATGGCCACCTCCTTGATCAGGTTGGTTGCAAGTTCCTTGCAACTCGTCTGGATCACTATCCCGTATTTGCTGATGTCTTTTAGCTCCGGCCACTCCTACTAATCCCACAGCAGAAAGGACAATATCAGCGAGGGCCGATCAGTTTTCCACCCCTTGAGAGTGTGATTGCGGAACGGGGAGTATATCTTCTTCAGGTCTGACAGAGATGGGTCTCTCATGGCCTATCTACATATGGGTGACATTGTGTCTTGATTGTTCAGAAACATTTCTAGTAAATCTGCTTGAAGAATAGCTGGATAGGCAGGTCTTGCTGCCCCTCGATGATCAACGCCCTGCCGTTCTTGAACGCCTTCTCGATATCAAACTCAGCAGAGCGTCGCATGGTCACTCCCGGCTATTCCGGGACCTTCAAGCTTAGCAATGAGCTGATGAGCTCCACATTGTAGGTATGGAAGATCGTCCCGAAGACGAACTCCTCGTTGAGCTGAATTGCCACCTTCTTGGTGAGGTCGGAATTGCCTTTGATCACGATCACCAGTGGAGGCCGGGTTTCCAAAAAAGGTTGAGCAGCTGGTAGCGAGGCAGCACCGTGGCCGGCAGCTAATTCTCGATCAGCTCCTGCAGCCTGGCATACAAGATTTCCTTGGACCCGTCTTCGAGCATCTTGGTCTTGAGTCGGTTAGCAATCTAATAGTTCTCAGGCTGGCGGATGCCCGAGGCCAGCAGCAGCCTCGCGAGGGTCAGCCTGCTAAAGATGAAGTAATGATCTCCCTCTAGGATGACCTTGACCTTCAGCAAATCTGGGTTCATTTAAGTGACTGTCATTTGAAGAACATGTCCAGTTTCGGAGACTGCAGCAGCTTGGCCGGAGACTCTTGGACGTACACTCTCGGGTGTGACCGGTGCTGGGACTCTGGGAAAAGGGAGCGATCGGGTGGTAGCAATCCTCGAAGATTGCCTGCTTCCGGGGTGTCACCGTCAGGTCCAGGTTTGGCTCGAAATCTTATTTTATCTTCGTGCTGCTCTTTTTGTGGCTGCTTTTGCGCGGGCGCTGGGGCAGCAGCCTGTCTTCGCAGCCCAGTCTGGTCGATAGCTCAGGGTAGCGGTCAAATAGAGGGGCAGCTCTTGGGCGGAGAGGTCACGAGCTGCCTCTGCTGCCAGTTGCTGAGGCAGCGAGCACACTATCTCCTTGGCTGCCTCCAGTCTCCTTTAACGTACCTTCCGGACCAACTCTGCCTGCAGCAGCTCTTCTTCGGTCTTGCGAGGGCGCTCCTCCTCAAGCTCAAAAGGCTCCTCTTCGCGCGAGGACAGCAGCCGGTCGACCATAGCCCTTTCGATCGACTGCAGGCGGGCAGACGAGACAGGCCTGCGCAGGGACCCTGCTGCGCGGACCGCCAGGTAC
Organism: Hippocampus zosterae; assembly: GCF_025434085.1. NCBI lineage: Eukaryota > Metazoa > Chordata > Actinopteri > Syngnathiformes > Syngnathidae > Hippocampus > Hippocampus zosterae. The sequence goes on from NW_026262795.1 coordinate 30,385, forward strand.
CTGTCAAAAAGGTCAGGAATGCGTTTCTTCATGCTGGAGTTCCAGTGGTTTTTGATAGAGTTGTCAGTCCGGCCGGACAACAGCTTGGCGATCTCGGCCAGCGGTTGCCCATGACCTTGTGCGCCAAAAAGAGGATCCACTCTTCCTCGTCGCCCCAGTGTTCCTTCTTGATGTGGGGGTTGAGGTGGTTGTGCCAGCGCTCACGGCACTGCTTGCCGATGCGCCCGGGCAGGTGCTCAGCAATGAAAGTCCATTTCTGGGGGCCGTGCTTTTCGACCAGCCTCACTAGATAAACATCCTCGTCCTCGGTCCACGGCCGTTTTTTCCCTGGTCAGGAATCAACACTTCGAGCTGCGGGACGACTGGCAATTAATATGCTGCCATCGATGCAGACACTCCAAATCATTCTTCCCCGGGAAATGGTCAGCAATCCGTCTCCAGTTCTTACCCTTGAACTCCTCGACCAGTCCTAGCAGCAGCTCATCATCCCTGCCGTCCCACCCCTCCCAGGCCTCCTCCTCCTCGTCCTCCAGGCCGCCATGACCGCCTCTCCTGCCTCTCATTTAAATTCAAATCAATGGGACAGTTCGCGGCCAGTCACCCTGTCTCTCTCCGACTCGACTGCCGCCGGATTGTCTTGCGGATGAGGGCGTTGCGGGTAGTCAGGCTTGCCAGCATTCTCGAGATATCTTTGGGCCGGTCTGGTCGCAAACTCACTGTAGGCTCAACTTGGTTCACGAGGTTGAAGTAGGGGCTACAGAGGGAGGGGGCAGTGGTGGGTCTTTTATCTTTGTTTAAGGTCAATGCCTCTTCATTCTTAGTGGGCTCAGCTTTCTTTTTTACTCTCTTAATTTTTTTTCTGGCCTCATGAAGTTTTGCTCATGATTGTTTTTTGGTAAAGCATTGTCAGAAGTCGACAGGCGCTTTGTTTAAATCCGCAAGTTTATTCTAGGTTATTTTGATACTGCTTTTGACAACATTTTCTGGTCACTTGTTCGGAAAATATTAAGTGATTTCCTTTGATCTTGTTTTGGCTTTTAACTGACACTGGATTTGATCTGTCCTGGTTTTTCCGTAAAGACTCTGTGCTTGATATGGATGTCTAAGGAACTTGCTTAAGCGTTTTTTGTTCTCCGGATCCGCTTGTGTCATCATACACTTGACAGTCAACGCGCCCACTCCCTATCCGTATAATCCTCGTCTCAGCCAGCCCCCTCGCAAGTAGACCCGAGTAATGTCCCTGAGCGCCATCGTCCACATCGCCCTGACTGTTTCAACCACAAACCTGAGCGCCCACCTAGCAATGTCATCCTTGGTCAGCAGGTCACCCTGTGCTTCCTCCTGTTCAGCTCGAGCTGGTGGACGGCGTCGGCCTGACCCTGCAGCCGGTGCAGCAGGAATACCACCCGAATGTAGGCCAGGATGCTCTTCAGTTTGGGCGAAGGCGATGGCCTGCTTAGGATCAGGATGCGATCGTCAAGCTGCCCAAAGGCCTGCTGCATCAGCCCTAACAGCCAGACCTTAAAGCCCTTGTTAAATCGCCCTTCGCTGCAGACCGCGGCAAGCGCTTTCTCCTCACGACCTCGCCAGCAGTCCTCTCCACACTTCTCGGAGAGTAGTTACAACACCCGGCTACTCAGACACTCGAAAATGGCCTGCATTAAACAGTTGATGCACAGGTTTCCTGCCCACGCCATCCCGGTCAACTGGTTCCCTGGGCACATGTGTCGGGGCATCCGGGTCTTCGGAGAGCAGGGGGGACAGGTCGATTTCTACCTCGAACTGAGGGATGCCAGACTTCCTTACAGCTCTCGCAATGAAGAGTTCGACGAGGCCATCCGAGCCGCCCAGAAGCGCAAACTGATCGTCCTCAGCAAATTCGACCTCTGCCACCAGCCCACCACCATGAAGTGGTAAAGGACTACCAGGCCATGGACATCGACATCATGACGCTCAACTCCAAGAGCTATACCAGCGTCCGGGAGTTCATCAATGCCCTGAAGTATCGGGTGCCGGCCAAGTTCGGTACTGTGGGCACCTGGATGGGAGTATGTGGGATGCCCAATGTGGGGAAGTCGACTATCATCAATCAGTTCAGAGCCAACTCTACTCTCAAAGTCAAGCACGCCCAGTCCGCCACAGCCCCCCTGCCCAGCACCACCCGCCACCTCCAGTCCTTCAAGGTGTTCGAGTCCCCGCTCGTCTACCTCGTGGACTGCCCGGGCGTGATGGTGCCCTCCAACATCCCTGACTAGCTGGGCTTCAAACTGGCCCTGCTCGGGATGGTCTCTGACAAGGTGATCAACAAGCAGGCAGTCCTCTAGTACATGGTCTGGACGATGGAGAACGCGGGCCGTGCAGAATACTATTTGAAGGAGGGTCTGAAGAAGCCTAGCGATGCTCGAGAGTATCTGGTGGCACTTCGCGATCGCAAGAAGATGTACAACTACGAGCACGCGATCGAGTACGTGCTGAACTGCTTCCAGCGGGGCAAGTACGGCGCCTTCACGCTGGACCGGCCCTAGTGATGATACAATGTCAGCCTTCAAACTTCACGAACTTGTGCTTCAGGTCCTTTCCGACCTTCAAAAAGCCGGAATGCACCGACCCCTTCCACAGCAACTTCTCGTAAAGGCCATAGCCCCAGCCGAGCCCCACCCTGATCTCTTCCCTCGTGCAGAAGGCATTCCGGGTCATGCCCATGCTGCTGGCCATCCTCAGCTCGTCGTCATAAGCACGGTCATCTCCACTTCTTCTATTTTGATGCGCTCCTCCAGCCTCAGCCTGGCCACCAGCAAGTGGTTGCGGTGCACGTTCAGCAGGCTGCGGCTGCCGAACCCCACCATGTAAAACCGGCCGTCCTTAAAGAACAGTTCGCACTGGCTGCAGTCCCGGATGAAGTAGCGCTGCTTCTGCAGCTTATCGCAGAACCCCTTGTCGATTATTTTAGAAGCTTTCGGGTTATTCAAGTCGATCTGCAGAAAACGGTTGGGCTTGGCATTCCCCCCGAAAACAAGCACACTGTTCTTGTTGTAGAGTACGCAGGCGGCCCCCTTTCGCTGGCAAAACTAGGGGATTTCTCCTTCGACCCTCTGCCAGATCAGCTTCTCGTTGACCTTTTCAATCCGCTCAATCACCAAGTTGCCCTTTCCGCTCTCATCCTCCCCCAGAAATCGGTACACCCTCTAATCCCTCAGCACGTAGCATGCCTACCTGACCACCTTTCCAAACACCTCCTCGCCCTGGATCCTAGCGAATCCATGCAGCCGCGTTTCAGAGGCAGTCACGATGACCAAGCCCCACAGCGTGTCCTCATGGTAGAGGTGCACACACTAGTCCTCGCCGTAGCAGTAGGGCCGATGCAGGGGCAGTGCCTTTTTGAGTGGATTCAGTTCTGCCAAGTTCAGAAACTAAGTGGTTTTGGACTGACCTGGAAACGCTGGACTGCCTACTAGAAGGTCAAGACACTGCTTTCTACCTCTTCGCTCTCCGTCGTCATAGGACTTTTCTCTTTCTTCTCTGAGGCAGTCCCGCTAGGTCCCTACTTGGACTATCCATCTGCCGCACACACTCGCATGTCGACTGCGTTTATGAACTCTTTGGGGATGAGACTGGTCGACAGCTACACGTCGAGGTCATAGAGATCAGTGTCTTCGACCACCAGCCGAAAGCACACCCCGATAATATGCTCGAACATCTGAAGAGCACCGGCCCTGTCCTCCAACGTGCTCAGACCCTCCCTTACCATCTCAGTCTCGATGCTACGGACGTTATCGTAGCAGGTTTCGATCAATGCATCGGTTTCACTGCTTTGCTCCCGGGCCAGCCCTTTTCTTATTTCCTGGAGCTGGAAGTTGAGTGAGTCCATTTTTGACTTGAAGCCGGGCAGGTTTTCAGCTCTGCGGCTGAAGGCGCTCTAGACGACTATGATGTTTATCCTGTTGTTTTTGATGGCCCGGCCAAGCTGCAGCAGCACGGCCGCGAGCATGTGGTCGTCCAGGGACAACGGTGAGTCCTGGTTGGTGATGGCGAAAGCATCGATCTCGACCACGGCCAGACGGTACTGCTTCTCCACCTGCAGTCTGTTCAGCCACGCCTCCATGAGATAGTAGTACTTGGCGGGGGACATGCGCTCCTGAACGTGGTAATCGTAGCAGGTGGAAGGGTGGTGGGAAAGGGGTCATGCTCATAGAACTGCAGCCAGCCTGGCTCCATGTCCTGGTCCTGGACAAGGATATGGTCGGCCTTTCTGCGACGAGACCGTGAGAAAGACACGACTAGGACATTGGTTTACCGATATCCCCGGGCTTACTTGTTCCGCAGTCTGAATTGGCAGAAGAGCATGGCCGCCAGGTAGGGCCGGCTGAGCCCCGACATGCTTTCGAGATCCAAGAAGTAGATGATCTTGGCGGATGAGTTTTGGTACTCAGTGCGCTCGAACCCCTCGATGAGGACGAGCATGTAGATCCTGGTCTGCTGGGACATGTGCAGGCGGAAGTCGCTATTCTTCTTGAGCTCCTCGAAGGCGCGTTCCCGCTCGGTGGGGATCTTGATGGTTTTGGCGGGAACGTTGATAGAGTTGATCAACCCCTTCTGGTAAATTCCAGAGGTCTTGTAAAAGATCTTGCGAATGTTGTCACGCAATTAGTCCTGCTGCTCCATCAGAATCCCGAACGAGACCGGCAGCCCCTCCGTCACCGGCAGCCACTTTTCCTCCACTTCCATTTAGTCTATACAAAGAATCTTTATTTGTACACCCTATCATCACACGTACAGCCAAAATGGCACCTCCACCACCCCCGCCAGCAGCAGCCCTGCAGCCAGCCCCGAGTACACTTCCACCTCGCTATGGAAACTCAGCACAGTCGCGCTCATCCACCCCGTAAACCCTAGCGACACCGCCCCCATCGCCCAAATCCCACTGATCGCCTTGTGCCTCGGCTTGTGCAAGTATAGGAAGTAGGGCATACTGCAGGCCACCGCGTGCCCCGAAATATCGAAGCCAGTCGCTTTATGGATCTATTATAGTAGTATGCAGTACAGCAATAGCACCAGGTTGGCCAACGCAACGACCACGGCCATCTTGAGCAACCGGCCAAGCCCCCTGCCCGTTTGCAGCAGCAAGGGCACGAGTAGGGAAGGCAGCAGCACCCCAACATTCTTGACAACAAGCTGAAAGGCAGTATTCAGGCGGCCTTGAATGAGCTGGCCGCGAGACTGGTCTGAGAGCAGCTGGCTGGTCAATAGAAGCATCAGGAAGGGGATGAGAATGAGCATCCGGCAATTAAATATGAACAGTGTTTGTAATCGATGGAGGTGGAAGTGCGGACGTTTCTTTTCACCATGCTGGTGCAGAAGGTGCAGGTCAGTCTGCCCTCCACCGTGCACATCCGTGTCCTCTGGCAGAAGGGCGACCAGGCCACTTCCACCCGCTGGGTCAGGATCAATTCCGCATCCTGCGCGGTCTTTGAAGAGGAACTATTTCTGAGGCTGCCGATTGGCATGTTCCCTCAGGCCCGCGTGCTGGGCAAGCCTGTCTCTCCCTCACCAGACGATGCTGACCGTCTACGCCTGCTACCGCGGCGAGAACAAGAAGGTCGGGATGGTCTTGCTCAATGTCGAGAAGATACTGCGGCTTCGAGAAAAGAGGCTGACCGTCGGGATGGACCTCAAGGAGTGCGCCGACCAGCACGCCTACATCAGCCTGCAGGTCACTGCCAAGGCGACCGAGGAAGTGCTCCTTACCAAGGACCCTGAGCTGTCCTAGTTCGGCAGCAACGACAGCTTCGTGATGGACACCGGGTAGAAAGTCAACTACGTCACGAACGATTCGAAGAAGAAACTGCCTCGTGAGCCTGTGCCTTTGAAGCCTACTTCCAAGCGCACGGTCCCGTCGCCGGAGCAGTCCGTTGCCTCCGACAAGAAAGCCTCCTTCTTCGAGCCCAAGTAGGGCAGTGAACACATCAAGGTGCTGCCCGAGTCTTCTCTGCATGAAAGCAGGGCCATGAAGAAGTCCGACCTCAGCCCGAAGCTCGAGGAACTGGAGGCCCGGATCCGGTAACTCGACCGGATCCTCAACGTCCGCAAGATGGAGAACAGCAAGCTGTCAACCGAGCTGGAAGAGGCCTACAAAGAGGCCTTCCGCAAGGATGCTGATTTGAGCGCCCTCAGGAAGAGGATCAAGGAGCTCGAGGTTATCAACGAAGAGCTTAACGAGCGCATCCGCTCCCTTTCCGAGAATAAAGGCAGCTTCGAGGCCGAGAAGAAGGCGCTGCGGGAAGAGGCCTAGCAACTCCGGGACAAGGTCGTCAAGCTGCAGAGGCAGAAGGAGCAGGCCTAGGAGCGACTGCTCAACTCGGACCACAATGTCGAGCAGGCCATGAAGAAATAGCTGGCCGCGTGCCAGGCAGAGCTGAAGAGCAAGGAGGAAGAGTGCAACAACTGCATGTTGGAGCTGCTCGAATACCGGCGCAGCAACCAAGAGGCCTTCAAGACCAGGGCCATCCATACCGTCAAGGTTCACGACCCCTCGCTTAACTCGAAGCTGCTCGAGCAGGAGGAGTAGCTGAAACGCCTGCGGGAGGAAGTCAACCTGGGCAAGCGGGAGGAGAAGGTCAAGCCTGACTCCAAATACAAGTCCCCTGAGCACGACATCAGCTTGTTTTCTAAATTCCTGGCTGAATTTTCAGAGTCCTACGAGAAGGACCGCAGTCATCTGCTCATGGCCGAAATCCAGGAGCAGCTGGGCCCTGTCCTCGGGAAGGATGTCACCGCGGCAGCCCTGGCCAAGCACCTTGGCCATAAGGACGGTCTCATTAACGAGCTGACCAACGTGAACAGGAATCTGCAAAAGGAATGCGCGTAGATCAAAGCTTAGTGCCTGGCTAAAGAGCACGCTAGCCAGGCGGCCGCCCTACTGGAAATGCAAAGCCGGCACGAGCTGGAGCAACACGAAGAACGCGAGCGGGAAAGGAGCTACGCTGTGCAGGAGGAAATCGGGGTGATCCAAGAATAGCTGAAATCAGTCAGAAAGGCCCTTGTGGCTAGTCAAGAATAAGCGGAGCGGCTCATGGAAGAGAGCAGTCAACAGCGTCTACAGTTTTAGTCGGAAAAGGAACATGCTTTGCAGCAGAAGGCAGGAATTGAGCAGCAGCTGCAGGCAGTCCGGCAGGAGTTGAAGACCTCTGAGTATGCCGAGATCATGGCCTCGACCAAGCTGGCAGACCACGAAAGGCAGCTCTTCGAAAGGGAGCAGCAGTTGTCCACCGCCCACGATTGTCTGGCCTTGTTGAAGCAGACCCTGACCCAGTTCAGCCTGGAGTTAATTCCTCAGGACGAGCACTGCTTCAATATCGAAGTGGCGGGCAGTTTCAAAGCGATCGGCAGCCTGCAGCAGGCAGCCATTCTCGAGGCCACCCAGGAACTGCGGGACCGCTGTTCTCAGCTGGAGGCGGCGAACGAACAGCTGCTCGAGTAAAAGCGGGAAAAGGAGGTCGAGCCTTTAGGCTTCGAGAGGGCCAGGGATCGCAGCACGTCTAGGAAGATGACCTTTTCTCGACACTCCCAGGAGGGGCAGTTCCGGTCGTCCGTCTCCGCAGTGATCAATGACTTTCTGGCGGACAACCAAGGCATTCGCAGCAGCCTCGAGGATATCAAGAATTCTTTCGGGGGGTTAAGTTTGCAGCTGCAGAAGGAACAGGCTGAAGACCTGGAGGCCAGCCGCAGGGAGGCTGCTGATCTGAGGGGCAAGCAGGTCTTCCTCTCGGAGCGGTTGGCCCAAAACCTTCAGGAAATAGCGGCCCTCAAAGACGACAACCACAGGCTCAAGGAAAAACATGATTTACTCGAGCGCAGCCTGACCACCCTTCAGCTCGAATAGCAGAACACCCGGCAAACCCTGTCCAACAGCAACGAATCCCTTAGAGCAAGGGTGGACCGGCTGATGACTGAAAACGGTGAGCTGCAGGACTGCCTGGCCTTCAAAGAGAGTCTGGATCAGGACGTCGAGCAGATGATCGAGCAGCTACAAACAAGGGCCAGCGAGATATCCACCCTCAAGGTCAAACTCGAGACCGCCTCGTCCAAGGAGCTCGAAATTTAGGGGCAGCGAGCAGCTCTAGAGCTGAAATTGGAAGAGACCGCTCAGCAACTAAAATTGGCCAAGAACGAGTCTCGGCAGAATTCCTAGATGCTCAGATAGTGCCGCTTGAGGCTGGAATAGGCCGGCGAGCGGATGAAGCAGATGGAACAGCAGCTGATCGAGCTTTAAAAATCTGGCTTTGAGCAGACTCTCACTATTGAAGAACTACGACACGAACTCGATTGCAGCCGGGCTAGAGCCAGCCAGCTGGACCAAGAACTACAGGTGATTGCGGCGGACCGGCTGATGTCAATCGATTTGCGCTCTTCCGGCCAGTCAAGCCGTGCATCCCATCAAGCAGAGTCCCTTCGGCTACCGACACCAGCCCGCAGCGAGCGGATTTCCCGACATGCCAGCGACTTCCTTACAGGCAAGGTAGCAGCCCTTGAAAAATAGCTTGTTTAGTTGAGGAACAAGTAAAGCAAGAGACCACAGCTGGCTGTAAGTCCGGGCTGGGCGGTATCGATCTCTGGGGAGAAGGATCCTAGCAAGCAGTCTTAATCCCCGGCCAGTCCCAGGATAAGTGAGGAGCCGCAGGGCAGGAAGGAGTTCTTACATAGAGTGAACGCCCATCGCAGAACCATGCTGGCACAGTAGCCTGCCTTGCTGGCAGAAAATAGCAGGCTGCTGGTCAAGCAGACCTCCCTCTAAGGCCAGCTGCAGCGACTGCAAGACGACCTGGAATAAAAGTAGCACCTGACGACCCAGCTTGAGCGGGAGAACACACATCTAAGGCAGCAGGCCAAGGAGCAGGATGAAAAGGTGATCGCCCTCTCGCGTGAGAACATGGAGTTGAATGGGAAACAAGAAGTTGCTGAATATTCGACGCAGATGCTCCGCAGGCAAAAGAAAGCGCTGGAGGAGGAGTTGCTCGTGCTGCAGACGCAAGTGAATTTCACGAAGGTGGCGTGCAACCGCGAGTAAGAGCTGGATAATGCCCTGGAAGAGGTCAAGACTCGGGATCGCAAGCTGACCACGAAACTAGCGCAGATCTCAAAACTGGAAAGCCAGGTCGAACAGCTCCAAGAGGAATTGGAAAGCGAGCAGGCCATGCATCAGAGGGCATAAGAATAACTAGCTTTCTACCTCAACCTCAACACCCCCCTTCGACCCGCCTCCCAAGCCCAGCCCCTGCCCCAGCAGTCCCCAACCAAAGCCGACCCCTCCGACTAGCTCAAACAGACAGTTTAAGCCCAGGCTCAGCGCATATCCGCTCTGGTGGCAGTCGTGGCCTAAAAGTCAGGGCAGATAGACTTGCTTAACAAGGAACTCAACGCGCTCAGTGAAAAATATGTGGCAGCGAACAAAGCCGGCCCCATGCTCCGATAAGAGCACGCCAGCCCCCTCGAGCTGCGGCTGAACAGCTTTGGCAGGGAAAACACTCTCAAGCAGCTGCACGATCAAGAGTTGGCAGCTATCCGCTCCCTGCACAAGGACGAGCTTGAAACCAAGCTCCGCGGAGTAGAGCAAGCCGCTCAAGCGAGATAGCAAAACCTGAAAGGCTTGCTAGCTGACCGTGAGAAGGATCTAGAAGGGCTGACCGCCAAGCTGGCCATCTGGGAGCAGCAGGCGAAAGCCCTGAAGGACGCTGACAAGAAACTTATGGATTGTCAGAAAGATTTCCAGAAATTGCTGCAGGAAAGATAGAGAGAGAAATTCTAACTCGAGGCGGACAGGCGTAGGACCTCTGCCAAGCTGGAGAAGCAGTCCAGGCGGGATCAGCAGCGAGATGAGTCTGTCAAAGACCTCACGCGAGAGATCGACAACCACAAGCGGACCATCAAGCAGTTGAGACACCAGCTACACGAGCAGGAGAATCTGGTGAAAGTGTTGTCGGGCGAGGCAAGGCAGGCCCAGGAGTAGCTCTAGAGTTGCTACCAAAAGATCCGGAGGCTGCAGCTTGACGCGAAGGGTCTTGAGTGATTTTAATGAGCGCCAAAAAAATGAGGATCGCGCTGAGCGAAAAGGCCACTGATTTCAGTCTGCCCACCCTTGAGCAGTATATCGCTTCCCTAGGAGGGCAGCTAACCCCTGCCCTGGACAAGGACACCAGCGTCCTGATCGCACAGGACTGCGCGGGCGCCAAATACAAATGGGCGCAAATAATGGTCATCCCGATCGTCACGCTCGACTGGCTGGTCGACTCCTTCAAAGCCAAGGCCTTCCTCCCCACACACAAATATTTTCCTTCTGGTATTTTCTACAGACTGAGGGTGTGCCTGTTCGGGTTCGACAGGGACAGTGAATAGCCCATCGTAGAGTAACTGGCACGGCAGCAAGCCATCGTTCTAAAGGAGCATGCCTTCGCGAGGCTGGAAGGCATGGAGGAAATGCAGGTGGTGTTGGTGGCACCTGAGAGGGAGGGCAAATTGCGCAGGTTTAAGAAGGATGTGCCTGTTGTCACTGTCGACTGGCTGGCTCTTAGTCTCGAGCTGAAGCGGATCGTCCATCCCCCCGACATGGCCATCAACAGTGAATTCCGCAACGACCAACTCTACCAAAAGCTCAAAGATCGTAAAAAAATATTGAAGGCCAAACTCGCCGAGGCCCCTCTTGAGGGCAAGGCCCCGGACCTGTCCGACTGCGTGATCGGGATGAAAGGCTACACAAAGGAGGTGGAGGAGTGGGTGTCAGTCTTACTGGCCTACTGCTCCGGGTTCTGGTCAATGACCCTGGACAGCACTGTCACGCATGTACTGGTAGATGAGGTGTCGGAGCAGGTCCTGACCTAGCTCAAAACCTCATTTTCGCATGCCTTTTTGGTCAGGGTGGACTGGCTATGGGATTGTTACAAGGCCGAAAAAAGACTTGACTAGAGGCAGTACCCCCCCGTGGCGGCACTGGACCAGGCCGAGCCCGAATCGTCAGACGAGGCCCCGACTTCCCGCAGGATCAGGATGGAGCGAAGGATGGCCCTCCGCAAGCGAGAGAGTGCCAAAAGCAGTTTCTTCAGCCACCTGATGTTCTACATCGACCCCAGCCAGAAGCACAAACTATCCCGAGGAAGGGAGATGATCCTCAATGAAGGGGGACTGCTGATCGAAAAGAAACGGCCCACCAGCCAGACCAAGTTCTACTTCCTGCTGGCCGACGGGGAAGATTCGAAGGGGCTGGCTGCCGAGTTTGCTGAGAAGTATGAGGAGAACTGCAGTTGTGTGTCTGTGCGCTGGCTTTTTTACTGTCTTTAGAGCAGGGTCATCCACCCCTGCGAGTGTGATCTGAGGCCCATCCTCAAATCTCTGCCCCTGCGAGCCTGTCTGTGGCTGAACTTCGACCTCGTGGCTAGTGACAGCATCGAAAGAGACCGGTTCCGCAGGTTCATCGAGGACGCAGGAGGCAAGGTGATAACCCCCCACAACAAGCAAAAGGATAAGGCGACTCACTTACTGCTAATCAACCAGGAGAACGTCGTGCCCCACGATGATGATGTACGGGTGTTCTGGACTACTGGGGATTTGCTGGCATTCGTGGAAAAATCAGAGTGAGTTTACATATCATTGATGGATAACGAGCTGCCCAGCTGTAAGGCGGCCTTGGAGCAGGCGAGGGACACCCTCCGGCAACTGCAGAGGCAGGTGGCCTCGCTCAACTGTGAGATCATAGAGCAAGAAAAGTGTCATCTCAGGGCCAAAGCCCTTGAAGTCGAGCAGTTTCAGGCGGTGGTCAGAGACTTCCGAAAGACCAGCACGATGGCCTCGATCCGCAGGTCGAGTAGGTAGACCAGTAGGTCAGGCTGGTCCTAGAACTACGAGCAAGGCCTGAGATACCGTGAATTCCACGAATACAAGCTGCACGAGCTGGACTCCCGCCAGCAAACCCTCCTGACAAGACGGCGCTAACTCAAGCAGCAACAAGCCTCCCTCTCACAGACCTTCCACAACAACCGACAGCTGCTGCTGCCCCCCAAATTCCTGCTTGACCGGTGATCCACTGGCAATCACTGCCGCCATCTGATCAGCAGCTGGCCTGCGCTCTTGCCTTCGCTCAGGAACTCGAGCTTAGTCTCGGCTGGCTGTTTTTTTAGTTGGGCGATCGACAGCTCTGCCATCCCGCATTGCTCGAACTTGGCGCCTTCCTTGCCATCGTCGTCCCGCACCATCAGCTTCAGGATTTCTTCGTCCTTGACCGACTCGAACCTCAGGTCCTCGTTCCAGACCGGTTTCTGGCCCGCCTCGTTCTTGATACTGGTCCTGCGGGTCTGTCCTCCTACCTGCACCAGAACAAACGGATCCATCTTGTTGAACATGTCCGTATCCTCCTTGATATCCGCGCTGACAATGGTCAGGGTAAGTGGCCCGTATCGCAGGAACGACAGTTAGAGTGATACTGTGCCGGCATCCTTGCCGCGGCTGACTAGGTATACGTTGGCCTTCTCTGTTCTGCCGCAGGCTCTGGTGATTGGCTCGAAGTCGAAACTGCTCACCCCGCAGATGTCTGCCCGGCCACCGTCATCGTCCTTGACCGTTACGTCCAGCAAAGTCGACTTGCCCTCCACCTCGAACTAAAACTGTTCTTCCCAGACTGGCTTCAGGCCGCCTTCCGCAACAACCTTTGTTTTTCGGGTAATCTCCCCTACTTTCAGCTCGGCGAAAGGGTCCATCTTACCGACCGAATCCAGATCCCTCAGCAACTACCCAGCCAGGACCTTAACTTTCAAGATACCCTTCACACCTTCCATATAAATTAATCTAAATTGGAAATCCAGCTGTTATCCCTCCGATTTAAATAATTAAGAAAGAAAGGGCCTTCGTTAGATTAAAGGCGGCTGGTAACGAACCTAACGGATTGGAATCAAATTAGCTGTCTTGTTTTGACCTGCTCTATGAAAGAAAGCAGGTCGGAGCCGCTGACTGGTTTTCTGTGAAGGGTCAGGCGTTACTTGCGACGATTGATCCGCGGCAGAATGATGGTCTTATGCGTGTGGATTTTGTTGTCAGTCGATGACTGGTTGTGAAACCGCACTCCGTCCAGCACGAACCTCTGCTCCCTGATCCTGTGCAGACTGTACTGCTTGGTCATCCTGCGATACATAATTGCAAATATTGATGTCATCAAGAGACTCTGATCTTCACCTTCTTGTAGCAGCCCTCCACCTCCACGTCGTACTGCTCGAAGAGGATCACCTTCTTGGCCAGGCTTGGCAGCTAGAAGGGCACGCACTTGTTCGAGCTTGGCTTGTCGTCGCCCAGGAAAACCATGTTCTGACAGCCCTCGAAAGTTGCTTCAACCATCCGATTTCGCTTGCGGGTGTTCTCGAAAAGAATGTAGCCTTTCGACTGCACCCAGTTTTGTAGGTACTTCACCCCCTCGATCTCGTAGCTCTCGCCTGTCGACTCCTTAAGCATCACTTACTCAAGCAGGCGGTAACCTTCCATCTCAGGAAATTCGTGCAGAGTGAAGTCCCGATCCCCCTCGGCCACCACCGTATATTTGGCTTCGGCCCCCAAAAAGGTCCACACAGTCCTGACCCTAAGCAAGTAGACCCCCGGCCGGAACCTATGCACTCCATTTTCAAAGAAATCTGGTAAGGACCGGACTCAAAGTTTTATCGCCCGTCAGCAGCCGGTCATAGTCCAGCAGCCACTTGTGGTTGTCCAGGTCGATCACGTCCACAGCCATCTGCGAGTAGAGGTAGCCTGCTCCCTGCACGTACCCGTCGTAGTGCTGTGCCACCCGCACCGACATGGGCCCGTCGCTATCCACGCTCAGCTTGAAAAACTGGAAAGCCTTGCCAGGCGCGCTTTCGACCCAATGCCTTCTCTGGAACTCACCGGTGAAACAGTTGAAGACATGCCCGAAAATGTCGATCATCTCTCTGCGCATGAAGTAGTGCACCTCTTTGGTCTTTTCCTCGCCCAGCTGGCCGATCAGCAGCTTCCTCAGATCCTCGTCGACAACGCTCGCGGTCTCGAAGTCCTGGGGGTAGATCGACTCCAGCACGTAAACCTGGTCCTTCTCGCCGTTTGCTGTGACCTCGCACACCCGACTCACCGAGAACATCTGCTGCGGGAAGATCTTGTGGCCGGGGTTCTTATTGGCCGTTACGAACACCAAATGCCCTGCCCGTAGCGTGTCTTCCACAACCTTCAGACGGTCCTCGTCAAGCACTCGATTCTGACAGCGGCAACCCAGCAGTTCCTCGACCACATAGTTGGGCAGCAGCTGGTCCTCAGTGTGGTAGCCCAGAGTGAGCTTGCACCACGCCTTTTCCAGCACCACAGGCCACAGATTCTGGTCCTGGGGTTGGATGAACATAAGCGCGCCCGAATCGGTTATAGGCACCTTGTCGTCGACCACCACCTCGGTCGGGATGCCATTGACGAACAGCCGGACGACATGGAACCCGTAGTTGTTCTGCTTGGTCAGGAGCATCTGAGGGAGGAGGGCGGGGCGGCTGGCCAGCCCGCGCATAACCACTGCCAGGTAGTGGGTGTTGGCGTAGATGGTTTTGGCCACCTTCTGCTCGGACTTGCGGTCGAGGGTCACCTCAAGGGGGTCGATCCGGTCCTCGATCATCTTGTGCGCGGGGAACAGCTCGCTCAGTCTGCCGTTTTTGTGAGTGTTTAGCCATCGGTTACAAGGTGACTTCTTGTCCACGAAGCGTGCCTTGTTGACCCGCAGCCCCTCCAGCAGCTAGAGGTAGGGCTTCGCATCCGAACGGTTGAAGAAGATGTCCTCACAGGCCTCAAGCGCAGTGTCAGTAGGCTCGCCGTGAGTCTCTGCAGTGAACTTCTCGTTGAGAAGACCCGGCAAGGGAAATTCAAAGTGAGAGGGCATTTCCTTGTCACTGGGCCCATCGTCGCAGAAGGTTGCACCCATTGATCAAAATATCTTTTTGAGAACCGGTATAATCAGGGTTTGAATGTGGATTGCGGAAGGCGGGAAAGAAAACTAACAGGCCAACCAGCCTGACTGGAGGCGGCTTTAACTCAAGCTGAAGCACTTGCAGGCCAACCGTGAGAAGGACAGTCTAGCTGCTTTTACTGAGTTGGTCACTCTCTTGCAGCGCAAAACCGGGGTTCCCTGCCAACCCCAGTAGGGCCACCTAGAGTAATGGGTGGAGCAATGCTTCTCCCACTTCCACTCTCACGGCCAGGAGCAATCCTACCAAGACGAAATTAGCAATGTAAGAGAAATGCTCAAATCCTTTGAGGCCACAAAATAGCAGGAACTACGGAAAATAGTGACCGAAAATAATTTGCTGAGGGCCAAAAGTAACAGGCTTCGGCAGCCCTGCAACTATTTAAGAAGCAAATAATTGGCTTCAAAGAGGAACTGTTCTAGGTCAGCTATAGGTTCCATCAGTTCTGGGAGTTCCAGTAGAGTAGCAGAATGTCTGCTGTTGCAAATATAGGGTACTTTACGGCTCGTGAAAAGTCACTCGTTTAAGAAAATGATCTGCTTCGGAGGGAGAGCAAGCAGAGGACTGAGGCGAGCCTCAGCAAAATCAGAGAATCTGCTCGCTCTGAGCAGTCGCAGCTGAGGGCAGCGGCTGATCGCAGGGATGAGCAAAACTCGAAACTGGAGCAAAGCAAGGTAGCCTGCCAGAAACTGGCAGCCCGCATAAACTTCCTCGAAGAGCAGTTGTCCCTCGAACGGCACTGCAGGGCGGTGCGGGATCGAGAGCACTTCACAGTGCTGACCTAGCTGGCCGAGCTTAAGCGAGCTGGTTTCATGAAAGTGGTTTGATCAATTTTCAGAGGGTTCGAGTTGCGGCTAGATCGTGGGCAAATGTCCTGACCTCTAGCCCGACCCGGGCAATGGGTCGGCCTCCTGGCCGGCAGCGAGCACCTCGCGCTTGGGCCGGCCTCGTAGCGAGTTGACTTTTGTGCGGAAGAAAGTCTTCTTCTTCTGGAAGTTTTCGAGGGTGCTGTTCCTGCGCTCCTGGGTCTGGACGGCCATCCTGCTGCGCTCGTGGACCAGCTTCTTGAGCGAGGGCTCGATGATCTGGAAGCGGCGATTGATGATCCTCTGCCGACAGAGGTGCTTCAGCTTGTGCTCATTGGCGAAGTAAAAGAAAAGATGCTTGTCGAGCATGGGCTCGTAGGCAGGCTTCTCGAAAGAGAGGGAGTTGCCGTCCAGCACGAAGTTGCTTTCCTGCTGCTTCAAAAGCCGTTTGCGTCGTAGTTTCATCGATTATAATATGAAGGATGCCTGCCTGCGGGCGGTTTCGGAGGCTTGATTATAATGTAGGGAACGGCCAATCTTTTTGACCGGATCAGGAATCTCGAGCTTGACATTTAGGTCCAGGAGGAGCCTGCGCAGGAGGACATGAGTTAGCTGCTGGGCTTGTATCAGGTGAGGGGCTTATCAGGCCGCGATTGAGCATTTCTAGGCAAGAGGCAAGTAGGACCACGTCCGGATGTTCATCAAGCGCACCGACGGACTGCTGAAAAGGCTGGACCATTCCCACGCGCGCGGGCGGGAGGAGATCGACCTTCAGGTGGAGTTCGCAGTCACGCATTCGAGGGAGGGCGCGGATAGCATGATCCGGTCGTAGAAAAAAAAGGCAGAGATGCTGGAATGCTCGATTCTGCAAGAAATTGAGAGCCAGAAGAGATACATTGCGGAAAAGCTGGCACGCCGCAAAGAACGGAAGAACATCATCGAGCGGTCCCACGAGCCAGAGCCCAGGGAGGACCCGCAGGAAAAGGAGGAGGGCACTCGCACCACCAGCTGCGACCAGGGCAACGAGCCCAGTCAGAGCAAGAGCCAGGGCGGCTCTTCGAACAGCAAACCTCACAGCAAGAAAGCACGCCCCAAGAAGAGTCGCTACCGGATAATGAAGGAAGGAGGCGATGAGGAGCTGCCTCAGGATCTGCTGCCGTTCTGAATGCGAGGGTCACGGGTTCACCTTCCTGGCGATGCTGACCACCATGTCGTTGATCTCGTTCAGCTCGTCAGGGTGCTTGTCGTAGATCAGCTCGACCAGCCGCTTGAAGTCGGGGGTCTCGGCCAGGATGCGTCCGCGCACCCGGAAGCCTGCCAGGATGCCGATCAGGCACGAATACAGCTCGCCGAGCTCGCCCTCAGGAGGGTTCGGCATGACCCGCCTGACCATGTCAGTAGCCTCCTTCTCCTCCATCCTCATTTCGGTCGTCCTCGCCTCTTCCAAGGCGAACTGGTCCAGCCCGACCTCCAGGCTGTGCATGTTGTGGCGGAGGACGTTGTTCATCAGCGGGATAATCGCCTTCCCGTCAAGGTCCAATCTTCGAACCCCTCTCATCCTGAATTTGGTCATGACCGGTCGCAGCGCCTGGTTGATCATGCCGATCGCCTGGCCGACCCACAGTCGTTCCTCGTCGCTGCTGGGCTCATGGTGGATCAGCTTGGTCTTCTGCTGCAGCAAGATCAGCGCGAACCAGTGGCCTTGAAGTCGAGCTCATTGATGACCTTGCGAATTTCGTTGGACATTTTCGAGTTAGGGTGCTCGGAATGGTCCACCTGGGGCTCGTTGAGTTCATGGCTGACTTGGAAATCCGCCACCTTGTGGACGCCTAACTCTGCGGTCAGAACTTGATCATCAGACAGTTTTCCTTGGCCTTAGCGAAGATCAAGCCGTAGTGTAGGTGCCCGCAGATTGGGTGCTTGGCCAGCACCACCTGGTTGACCTAGAACGAATGTACCTTCTTCAGTGACTCCTGCAGCTGGCTCTCATGCTCGAATCTCTCCAGCAGCTTGACGTCAGGGCGCTCTAAGTAACACCTACAAAAATTCCTGGACTTCTCAAGATTTTCCATCTCCGACTTGATGAAGGCCTGGTTGAACAGAGGCGGCTTGCCATAGCCACGCGGATGGCCGCCCACTCCCGCCTGGTCAGGCCCGCCCTATAATTGATCCCGGCACTCTTCAACAGCTCCTGAAACTCGTTGGTGGAAACAAAGGCGTTGTCAAGAGTCGGCACGAAGTACTCACTCTCGACCAGCAGCCAGTTGAGCGGGTGGTAGCAGCGGTCTGTATGACCCTTGCTCTTGCGCAGGCAGCCAGTGACCTCGCTCTCGCTGTGCTCGAGGAGCTTTATGCGGTCGCTGATCCGACCAGTCATCTGTGGCAGGATACTTCCTATCAGCTTGCGCTTCCGCTGGAACCGCACCTTTCGGGCCGGCCGGGACTCGCGCTTGGGCTCGGCCTTGCGCTTGGCAGGAAGTCGCATTCATACTGCCGGACCGGCTTCTTACGAGTGCGCTCAGGCAGTTGATGGAGTGACATGGTACGATCCTGGATGACCGCCCACAGCCCCTCAGCGGTGCACTCCTTGTTGAGGTTCAAAAGGTTCGATGCTGGTTAGTGCTGCACGTCGTTATAAAGACTCTCGATCTCCGACTTGGTTCTTGAATAGCCTCGCTAGGACAGCAGCTGTCCCGCGAGGACGGCAGGTTCTTCGTTGGCCTTATAGGCCTGTAGAATCACCTCCAACTCGGGGATCTGCAGGAATGGGTGCGCTGCCGAGTGGCAGGTTCCTAAATTTCCTTGGACATTTATAAAGACGCGGACTTAAATTCAAACTTTGTAATCACGCGAACATCGTGTCTGGAAGGCTGTCCGCCCCCTCGCAGAGCAGGCTGACCTGCCACCCTTTCTTTGTCCAGAAGCTCAGTGCCATCCTTCGCTAGGGGGTCGGCAGGCTGCCCCCTACATCCACCAAGCAGCCGAGTTTTTCTTCAACTTCGCAAAGTCTAGCAAAAAGCCATTCTCCGTATGGTTTCTGATGACTCCAGGCTTAACTTTCGTGGCCAGGCTGGCAGTAAAGGGTGAGTCGCAGGGCTGCATGAGATTGTCCCGCTGGGGCTTGAATTAAGGGTTGAATTCTAGTAAGTGAGGGTTGTCGATACTGAGGTAGTTGATCGCGAGATGGCAGTAGCTGGAGAGCGTGACCCCATCGGAGATGCGGGGCAGGACAGGTTGTCTGAGTTCAAAAGATCAGCAAGGACAGAAAGCTCTCCAGCTTGATATTCTCCTGGTTCCCGAGCACAATCGATTTCTCTTGGAAATCTTGTACATCCTAAAGAACTCTTAGTACACTCCGGGCAGGCGGGAGCCAAGTTGCCGGAGGTTGATCTCGAACTTGGACCTGAACTGGTCCAGCTCGAGACAGGCATCCTTTTCGTTGTCGTAGTTGTCTTCGATGGCCTTGGTCCCTGCGAGCTTGAGAATCAGCCCGGCTTGGTAAAGGTCGTGGTAGCTGGTCGGGTCCAGGCCCATTATGTACTAGGACAGCTGCAGATCGTAGAAATTCAATTTCTCGCAAAGAAGCAGCACCTCGACTGGATACTTATGCAGGTACTTTAGCATCTCTCGGACGATGTGCGAGTAGCGAGGCAGGTCCTTAATGCTTAGATTCTGCCGCAGGTAGTTTATCAGCGGAATCACGTCGTGAGAGCAGATTGATAGCTTGCCCATTGATAAACCTAGAAGGTCAGTTTTTCGAGGAGTCCAATCAGCCGAGGCTACACTTTTTCCTGGATAAACCGCCGTGCTGGTAGCAAAAATGCCCGGATTGACTCGTCTTTGACTATTTTTTGCAGTCGGCTTGAACCATTTTCTTAGAGCAGTTTGAAGACAGTCTCGTAGAGGGAAGTGAGCTATTCTTTCGAATTGCCCTATTCGACGCATTCTGCAATGACCAGTTCGTTTCGGAGCTTTAGAATGCTAAAGGCGAGGGGCTTGTCACTCGAATAGATGGGGGTTAACTGTGTTTCTGGCTCGAAGGTGTAGTCCGCACAGATGTCCCGATACCTGGCGATAATTTAATGGGCCGGTCAGGAAAGAAATGAACTGCATCTTAAAGGATATACTCTAGATAAGAGGGGCTAATTGGCCTGCTCAGCTGATCGGCAATCATCTTGCCAGCTATCTCCCGGTAAAGCGGCTCGGAAAGGCTTCCATAGTGGAGAAGATATTTGTAGGTAAGCAAATCCTAGGGGATGAATTATTAGTCCATTTGTTTGTGCATATGAGAGTAGTAGTTCTACAGGATGGAGAAAAACCGGGGCTCGGGATGGCTTCCCTCAAAAACTGCAGCACCGAGAAGAGGTGATAGTTTTTGCTGTACTGGAAGACCCGCAAGATGGATTCGGTGTGGCAGCCGTGCTACCGCATCCTCTTATAGTCAAGTTGAATCTTTTTCCTTTGGAACAGGCTCATCCACTTCTTGTCCGTGCTAAAAAGCCGGCTGATATGTCTGATCATTAATTATGGTGCAGGGAGGCAGGAAAGGCAGTGCCAACAAGCCCACTGAGCGGAAGGCCGCCCCCCGCCAGAAGAACATCGCCAAGCTCAAGGGCAAGCAGCGGCGCATCCACCGCGACCAGCAGCTCAAGACCAAGGTCATCAACAAGGGCATCGAGGCCCATCTCATCGGCAAGGTCAAGGCCCAGCAGGTGCCTCTCTCTGTCCTGAAATGATCATTCCTTCATGAGCAACTTGTCCACCAGCGCGCTTGCATTTCGTCCCTTGCCGAGGCCTCCACCGCCTCGGACTGCAGCTTGAGCTGCTCAGGCGAGCGTCGCTCCCGTGAGGCCGCGAAGCAACTGACAAAGTCGATGGCCTTGGCGGTGCAGGCGTCGGGTGTGACGTACTTGTTGGTGACCGAAGCATGGCAGGCCACGAAATCCTGCAGCTGGGGCTTGCAATCCCGGTTGGCCTTGATGGCGTCAATGATCGCGGTGTGCTCCTGCTCAGGGGTGCGGTGGTAAATCGGCTGGGCTATCATATCTTATTATAAACGCCCGCCTTCCAGTTACCTGTCCCAGATGGGCCTGACCGTCCGGACAGCCCCTGTCACGACTCTCTGGCGCTGCCACAAGTCTTATATGAAAGCTGGGATTCTGTAGTCATTTGAACAGCCTCAGGATTTTCTAGGCGATGGGTTAGAGGCATGCCACTTTCAGCTCATACTCTTTGCGGTCGGTCTTGAGGTAGAGCTTTCCGCCTTTCACCACACATCTCTAATGATCTCTTTTCGCTATTCCTTGCTGTCACTCTTGCGGAGCCTCATCGACCTGTCACTGTATACGGTCAGGTGGCAAGCCTAGCTAAAGACCAGATACTTTTTGCGGTCCGCCTGGCAGGACACAACTGCCTCGATGGACTTTTCTTCAGAGGACTTTGACTGCTTTTAGGACCCTTTCCCCATCTTGCCCATAACGGCCTGCACCTCGGCAGGCGGAAGCTGCTCAAAGATTTTGTCAGAGTGGTATTTCCGAACGAATGGATGCGCCCGGACCACTTCATAATCCACTTTGTCAGCAGTGACCCCCAGCCGCTCACCCGGCTCTTTCTTGAGCAGCCTAGTCATGAAATCAATCGCTTCAGGAGAAGCGCCTTCGCCAGGCATCACGTAGCTGCAGGAAATGATCTTTTCGAAGGTCTCATGCTCTGTCTGGCATGCAAAAGGGGTCTTTCCAAAGTGCAGCTGGTAGACAATGCACCCCAGCGCCCAGAGGTCTGCCGGCGGCTCACAGACATTGTGGGTGAGCAGTTAAGGGGAGATGTAACTGATGAGGCTGTGACAGAGAGGTGCCCACGAAGGTTGCATGCCTCGGAGCCGGTTATTGAGGAAGACTGTCGGATTCTTTCTTCAGCTTGGCCATCCGTTTCCGGAACTATTCATTGATCAAGTCGCAGGCGCTATCCCGGCAGTCCCGAAGTCGATGAGCTTGAGCTTGCCTTGCCCAGAAACCACCATGTTATCGGGTTTGAGGTCACGGTGGACAATACCGTGCCCGTGCAGGTACTCGAGGGTGTCGATCAGCTGGCACAAATAGTAGCCCAGTCCGTCCTGCCAGCCTTTTGGATAAAGGTCGGTTAGCTTCCCCACCGACAGGTACTACAGGACGAAATACAGCCTATTCTCGTCGTGAAAGCTTTCGAGCAGGCGAACGACGCCGGGGTGCTGGATGCGGATCAGTAACTCTCGTTCCACGTAGGCGTGGTAGTCCTTCTTCTCTCTTCTGAGATGCTTCTTTTAGATCTGCTTAATGACCACATAGCTCTCGTCAGCCTTGCGGAGGCGAGGTACACCAGCCCGAATGCTCCCTGCCTACGCTCTTCAGGAAAGTGAAGTCCTCCTGACTTAATTTTTTTTTTGTTTACATCATAAATGTTATAAAAATTGGTTGAGTCTTTTGTTGCCTGTGCCCTTTCCGAACTTAGAAGTCCGACTCCAATAGCTTATCTATTGGATTCTGAATAAAAATAAAGTGGCTTTGGTACTTGATAGAGGCATTCCTTGTAGCCGATCCAATCACCAAAGTGATCTGAAAAGGCAGCTTGCCTGTTGCGTGCTGCCTGCTGCCTACTGACTGCTGGCTGCTGCTACTGCTATCGACAGATAACAAGCTTCAGCCTTTGTTGATAATCATGTACAGACCTCGCAGCAAAATAAACTAAATTTTCTTTGAACCATCCAATAATGTACGTGATTTTACTTAGAATAAAAAAATAAAGTGGCTGGAATGGGCTATGCTTTATTGATTTTCCCGCTTTTTTAGTCAAATAATAAATAAATTCGATGGAAACTCTGCCGAATGATAAAAAGTACTTGCAAATTAAGCAAGTCCAGCAAAAACAAGCTCCAACTAAACTATTTTTATCACAAAACCATAATAAATTATTCTCTTGCTCCAAGGCCCCCTCCTAATTAACCAATAATTAGGACATTATCGTAAAAGAATAAAATGATAAAATCAGACGGGGTTAATAGAGCAGTTAAGACCGCTCCGCAACGAATAGAAGTCTTGTTTAAACAATGAAAGTAGAAAGTGGAAAATGAAAAAATGGAATCACATATTAAGCCATGCGCTTAAGGAACACGGATTTAATTAGAAATTGATGGTAGCAAAAAGTTCGGTTAAAAAGGAAGTTAAAATTTATCATCGATTTGCGACGACATGATATTATATTTATTAACAATAATATAAATTTGACATGGATAAAAGCAGCCTGATCTCCTCTCTAGAGTAGGGGGAGTTGCATCACACACTCTGCGAACGCATCATTCGTCAAGAGTCATGTGCTAACAAGATCATTTTAAGGGTACTTCTCACGCTAATTAACAATAAAAATTCAATCACTTATGCCAAACTCAAGAAGCTTTTTTAAAGGACTTACGAGGCCCTGACTGCCAACCTGAAGGCCCCTCCCCTTCTGTAGCATATCCTGTACCTCCGTTTCGCCGGCAGACTTAAAAGTTTACTAGCAATGCTAGAAGTATCAAAACAACAAATTTTTTATCGGTAAATAGATAATCTTAAGGAGTCAATCGAGCTTCTGCTTCTGAGCAATGAAACTTTATCTCGACTCATGCCGGCCATTTTGCAAGCGCTTTGTCTGACCACCTTCATTGCTATTGGCGAGATTATACGGAGTCCGGCCTGCACAGCATGCGGATTCCGGGAGTAGGATGAGTTTCAGGGCATGTACAAGCAAGTTCAAAATTTTGCTTAGAGGCAATTTGAAATAGACTGGACGCCGTTATCACAGCTAGCCTTAGTAATCAGTGCAACGCCAGTTCATCGTAATTATCTGCTCCTGCTTCCGAGAAGAAGAAATCCTTCAAATCGGTCAAGACTATGACTTCCGATCAGGTGAGGCTCGAGCCCATTCGCTAAAAATCGGATCAGGCGTAAATCCAGCAAGTTGACAAAGTCAAGCAAGAGCAAGCCTCAATTGAATTTTTTCATATCGAAGCAACTCAAGAGAGGAGAAAGAATGATCAAAAGTGAAAACTGTATTCCTGAAGCTTAGACCGATGAAATTAAGCTCAGACACCACCAATCCTAAGACTTCGGAGCGTTCTCAAGGACTGTGCAATCGCACAGGATGAAAGGGAGATTCCGGAGTTCTAAATTGAAAGTATAGTGACATTAACATCATGAGAATACGATGGTCAGTCCCCTGCAGCAGTCCTATATGGTTTAAATAGCAGGCCTGTCTTCGGCCGAGGTTGATACGAACAGTCGCTTTAGAGCCAAGAATTATTTTTATTTCAGTAGGTCCAGGAAGGACAGGTCGAGGCGCTTGCAGCCGCTGACCCACAGACTCTCCACCTGGCAGAAAAGTGCACTTCCCAACAGAAATCGGAGTCCGTCTGTCGTGACTTCAGTGTTCCGCAAATCGATTTCCTTTAGAGTCTTGATAGTCCGGGCGTTAGACAAATGCTTTAACGACTTGTCGGATATTGCATTTCCCCGTACTTTGCTGCGGTTGCCGATCGACAGATATACCAGCCCCCCACGAACTCTGACTCTGCCAGAGCGAAGATGCCTTCGTCGGTGAGATGACAGTCAGAAAAGTCTAATCTTTCCAGTGGCATGCCCGAGTAAGCCAGTCGAATCAACGAAAGGTCAGTGACAGAAGTCCAGTTCATCGAGAGATTTATTGATTTCAGCCCAAGCATGTTTCTGCTCTGGCTGATTTCAGTCACTCCAGGGTCTGCGACCATTGTCTGGTGCAGATCCAGTTCTTCGAGGTTTCGCAGGCACCCTCTTGCCAGATGCTTCAGCCCCTCGCAGGTGACCTGCAGGTTGCCATGCAGGAGCAGCTGCTTTAAGTTCATGAGGGCGGTGCAGTTGGCCAGCAAGTGTACAGCGTTGTCAGTGATGTCGTTGTCGCCGAGATTGAGATACTAAAGTCTGTCGAAGGCTGGCCTGCTGTTGAACAACCGCTCACAGAACCTGTCTGCGACGAAATTGAAGT
Source organism: Hippocampus zosterae (assembly GCF_025434085.1). Taxonomy (NCBI): domain Eukaryota; kingdom Metazoa; phylum Chordata; class Actinopteri; order Syngnathiformes; family Syngnathidae; genus Hippocampus; species Hippocampus zosterae. Next base: position 55,223 of record NW_026262795.1, read on the forward strand.
TTTGGGAAAGGTCGAGGCTGCGAAGGTTGAGAAGGCTGGACATTCGGCCAGGATGTCCGCCTCTTTTTAGTCGATATCCGAGTTTTTGAAGCTCAGGATACTGACCTCCTTCATCCTCTGCTTCAACAGAAGGTCCTGCAGCTTGCCAACATGCTTGACCCGCAGAGCCAGGTCATCGCCCCGCCTGCCGAATTAAAATGACATTTTAAATAGACGGTTCGATTCTCATCTCGGCTTGTGCAACATCGCGAGGATAGGCACCTCCTTCATTGTCACCCGGCTGACCTTTTCTGCTTTTGATACGGTGTCAACCCGTTCGACCCGGGCGCCACAGGTCTCTGCCTTATCTTGGGTTCATCTTCCTCCTCGTTGTCACTGTTGACAATAATCACCTTCTCCCGCAGCTCAGCGGTCGTGCTCTTGACCGATCCCGCAGCCTCGCCCTAATTTCCTCCAACTCTTCCTTGAGCTGAACCTTACTGTCGGAGCCGCTGATCTTATTCGGCTTTGATGACATGCGCTTGTCCCCTGCTCGCAGCCGGGAAGGCCCAACCTTCGGCGCGAAGAGCTATCGATCGACCAGCTGCTTCTCGCGGGCGTCCATGTCGATCCGCAGCTGCCTGCGCAGCTCAGCCTGCGCCTCGACATCTTCACTGAGGGCCCTGTACTACGACGAGAGAGGACGAGTGCCGACATACTCCTTCTGGAAGAAGTCGATGCCCCGCTGCCTGAGGTGGAAGAGAGTGTTGATGTAGGCACTCATCTCGGTGATGTTGTTAATCCGCTCTGAGCTGCGGGCCTGCCTGACCACCGGGTAGAGGCGGCCAGGCCTTACTGCTGACATGAAGGCCTCGAGCTCTCTGAAGTTGGAGTGCAGGCTGTAAGGAATCAAATAGTTCTTCAGGTCGCTGCTGAAGGTGAAGTTTATGTTGGCCCACCCCGTCAGCATCACGCTGATACAGTTTCCGCCCGCCATCCGGGCCGCCTTCTCCCCCTTCCGAATCACTTCGATGAAGCCGTCCTCCCGCCGGCAGCTGAAGAATTCAGGCGAGATGCCCATCAAGGCGATGTTGGCCATTCTTTCTTAGTTTACCACTACGAGGGTCTAGAAGTGACGAGCCAGCACCACGAAGATCTCTTCCTTGCCGATACTGTCCGTGCACAGGAACACTCGTTTTCCCTTGTGAGTTTCGATCAGCTCTACCATCATCTCGAGGGCCTTCGCCCTCTCCGGGAACTCAAGATGGGGTCGCAGTAGGTGTTGTCGAAAATGCACTCGTCCACTGGGATGGACCGGCCCTCAAGGTGCTGCGGGAAAAGCACAGGGTTGTCTTGCAGCATCTGCGGGTGGAAGCGCATGTCGCCCGTGTGAAGAACGGTCCCGAAATACCCCCTGAAGAGAATCATGACCGAACCCGCGCAGTGGTTGGAATCGAACAGATGCACCTCAGCGACAAGCCCATGCTCCTAGCTGAGCACTAGCTCATGCCTGCAGTCGAGCTCAAGTTCCCGGACATCCTTGAGCCGAGGGTACTTGTGCAGCAGCAGCTTGCGAGTGACCGGCGAGCAGTAGATCGGCCCATAATTCCAGGAGTTTGAGAGGCCCTGGTAGTGATCCGCGTGCATGTGGGTCAGGAAGTAAACCAGCCTGCCATAGGGTTGCGGGAGGCATAGCTGAACTCGTCTACCACGATGTTTGTGAAGGAAATCAGCACCATAAATTATCGCATGGACCCCGAAGACGAGACCCAGCTGGCTCGGCTTTACGAGGCCACCCACAAGCTGTCTAATAGTTTAGCCAGCTGGCCACCGAGCCCAACCCAGTCGCAGAGCTTATGGAGCAGCAGCGACAGGGCTGCATGGCTGCAGTCCCCGGCTAACAGTTTTGCGCCCTCACCCAGGAGTTCCAGGCGAGCATCGAGCAGGCCGGGCGGGACAAGGAACGGCTGATGGGCGAGCTGCAGGCCGAGCTGCAAGAGCGGGGCGAGATGGAGCGGGTGATGGAGGACTGCGTGGCCAAGCTGGCGCGGCTGGAAGAGCGGGTGAAAGCAAAGAAGGCCAGACAGACATGCAATAATAGCTGAATTCAGGGATGGGAATCGTACCTCCTGTAGATCTAAGGTCCTTGAACTTCACCAAGACTCCCAGACTCTTGAAGTAGAGCATGTCCAGCTCGCTCTCGAAGCTGCGCAGGTAGTTGACCCCCAGCACCATCTTGTCGATGCTGCTTATCAGGTAGGCCGGCCGGTTAGGACCGCTGTACAGCTCGAGTCGGTACTGGAAGCTGCGCAGTTCTCTCTCGTCCGGCATGTTCAGTTGCTGCTTGCAGTGCTCCAGAGTCGGACTGTTTCTGTAGACCCGGCTCGGCGTGCGCTTGGCCGCCTGCAGGAGTTGATCTGCCCTCACGTATTTGGTTTTGCTTAGGTAGATGACGCACTTCGAGGCCAGGGCAGTCAGCTCGCCGGTATAACCATCCCAGGCCAGTCCCTACAGTTCTCTCACCATACAGGCAGTCACCGCCAGACACTCAAACTCCTCGCTGCTGAGCGCACTCATATCGACTCCGTGGGCGGTTACCGCCTGCACCAGGCGTTTCTCGATTTCAGTGACCACTTACTTTAAGGAGAGCATGCGCAGTTTAGGAATTAGTTTGTTGATGTTTAGTTTGAACAGCCACCCGAGCCTCTTGAGCAGGTAGAGCGTTGAGGATTTTGAGTCTGGTGGTGGCAGGTCTGCGGTGTTGATAACGCAGTCGAGGATCAGTTGCCGGTCCACAATGCTGAGGTCGGCCATGAGGCCCAGGATCTCGTGGAGGTCGTTGTTTTCGTTGGTATCGATCATAGAGAACCATTTCTTGATTGCCTCGAATATCTGCACTCTGTACTAGCCAAGCCTCAGCTTTCGAATTCGCCTGGCCAGCAGCATAGATCGTCGGCGCACCAGGCAGGCTGCCCGTCTGTCCGCTCAGAGCACCAGATGAGAGCCTGCTTGAAACTGCGGATGTAGGCGGTTCGTTCCTCGGCAGACGTGCACCCCATCGGCAGCGGGAATGCCAGACCAACAAGGCCTTGTCGAAGTAGACGTCTGACCATCATCCTGTCGCACCAGAGCTTCTGGGTTAAAGACTTCAGCCGCTGGTCTAAGATCATCGGTAGCTGGTAGCATTACTTCATGATGCTCGCATTGTGGAGAGTAAGGGCTGGCAGCAATGGGTGACTGCCTTACTACAGACCGTTCAAGTGGTGAGAGATGTATCCTAGGAAAAGGGCGGGCCGATGTCTTATCACTGAGGAAATGCAGCAGGCCTGCTGCACCGGAGTGAGGCAGTTGGTCAGCGCATAATCACAGATCCTTTCCTCGAGCGGGCGCGAGTCCAGACCCTCGAGAGGCAACTGTGTGGAGTAGAGCATCGCCTCAGGCGTAACCCCGCCTTCCCCTGCCCCAACAATCTTCTCGAGCCTCTTGACGAGGGAAAAGGCCTTAACTAATTTCATTAATGGTGGCTTCAATTCCAGAGGATTACGTCGCCGTACATATCTGCGGAGCACAGCATCCCCGTTATGGGCTGGTAGGCCAGCAGCCCACCAGGGTCTCATGGCCCTTGACGGCTTCCCGCAGGTCGCCGGAACGGCCCCAGTGGAAGATCCTTCCGTCGCTGCTGCCAGCGATGACCGAATGCTCGTCCAGTCCGAGCGCAGGGGTGAAGTACTAAGAACTGTTAAAGAAGTCGGGATGGGTGTAGGCCTGCAGCTGCTTATTATTGCGCATGTCGAATACCCGCGGCCCGTCTCCGTCCTTGCAGCCCACCAGGATCTGACTGCGGCCCTCGAGGAATCTCACTGAAGTGATCCCCTCGTCGCAGATAGATTTCACCTCGTATATCGGTGATTCTCCGCCAAGGCACTGTAGACCCGGACTGTCCCGCTTGACAGCCCACAGCGAGGTGCGGGTCGGTGCTGCTGGCCGCCAGTGACAGCACTTTCTGCTTGCAGCTCACTGAGCTGATAGTCTGCCCTTTACGAGGTCCCAACCTTTGAGCTGACGATCCCAGCCGCCCGAGAAACCATGTCTTTGTGACTGTGGAAGCAGACTGAAGTGACCCGATTGGAGTGTCCGAGCAGGCTGGCGACCACCTTGCCTTGCATGTCGAACAGTGCCACCTTGCTGTCCGTGCAGGCGGCCAGCACCCGGTCCCCACTGCTGCTGAAGCACACGTCTACGAAGAACTGATCCAGAGAGCTGGCAGAGGCTGTGCTAAGCAGCTTCCGTTCTAGGACATTGTAGAGCTTGAGGGTCTGGTCCCCGCCAGCCGAGGCCATGACTGCTCCATTGCAACTCAGCGCCAGACTGTAGATCTATGAGCATGATGCTTGACCAGCTTGCGCACTGGGGTCTTCGGTACTTCATTGCGCACGAACCCAGCAGAAAAGCCTGTCTCTTCAGCAGAGGGCAGCCCCACAAACGATTCCTTGCGGCTGGCCACAATGAAGCGCTGCTCCTCAAGGTCCTTCTCTCTGTCGTTGAGGCGCTCCTCGTAATCGTTGAGTTTATTCATGCGATCCACGAAGCTGTACTCCCGCATGCGCAGTTCCTGCTTCATCTCCTCGTGCTCCTTCTGCAGCCCTCCAGCTTGGCCAGCAGCTCGCTCTTGTCGCCCTGCAGCGCCTGCATCTGCCCCGTCTGCACCTCGATCACCTT
>NW_026262796.1:0-59483 GCF_025434085.1 Hippocampus zosterae
ACCCCAACCCCAACCCCAACCCCAACCCCAACCCCCAACCCCATAGCAGGTCATTATAAGGAGAATGTGATAAACAGCCATTACGTTTCGAACATAATTCTTTTACTAATATAACGATGGAGAAGTACATGTCCGGTAAGATGCGCGGCAGATCCGCCCTTCGCTACGCCAGCACTTCCAGGAGACGCAATCAAGACCTCTCCACCGCTTCGGAATTTCCAACGGCAAGTCCTTCTACAGCAAGTATCTCAGCCGCCAACCCGAAACCCCGGTCGTTCTGGAGGACCGCTCTGCCCGCCGTACCAAGATGGCCAGCTACAACTTCAGTCAGGGTGAGCGGCGCTCCTCTGCCCGGCGCACTCCCAAAGAGTAGCCCGAGTGTGAGTAAGGCCGGGCTCTCGAAGAGCTGCATTATGAACTGGTGCGGGCCCAACAGAACTGCAAGAAACTGTCAAGCAGGTTGACAAGTGAGGCGTCCGATCAGAATATCAAACATTTTTCTTTGGGAGTGGAGGCGTGGCCCTGCTCCTTAGGCGACTCGTGGCTGATGGACACCTCAGTCCTGAACCTGGTCCTGTGGTCCCCTGTCTGTGCGAACAGAAACTCTTCGATCTCTCCCTGCACGATACTCGTCCTCCTTCTCAAATAACTCTAACGAAATTGGGCTGTGCAGTTAAACCTCCTCCTAGTTGTCGAGCAGCAGCCAGTCGTACACGTCGTCGTGGGTCAGGCAGTTCCGGAGCAGGCACTGTCTGAAGAGTGCCTTCATGTAGCCGTAGTCCGGCTTGGAGTGTGGTTGCAGCCTGTTCAGATATCGAAAGAAGCTCTTGAATTCTTTCGGAAGCTCGTTCACAAAGGCGTCGCTGTACCGCTTTTTGAAGATGTCAGGCTTCTGGAAGGTCTCGTCTCCGGCCTTATACCATGGAAGCTCCCCCTTTAAACAAAAGACCAACAGCAAGCCCAGCCCCAGCAGGTCCGTCTAAAACTATGCTTCTACCCAGCCATTATCTCAGCAGGGCAGAAGGCCGAAATTTTGCTGGGCTGGGCTTCTTCTTCGTTGGAGAGACTCAGCTTTTGCAGGTGGGTCAGGCTGCCGATGTACAGGATGTTGCTGAGGTCGCCTGTCCCGAATGGCCAGCAGCTCAGGAGTGATGAACCGGACCATGTAACAGCTTGAAGTGGAGGTAGTGGTAGACGTCGAGGGCGCGATCGGTCAGCATCAAGACTGTCTTTAAGGAGAACCTGCCCCCCGCAGAGGCCCAGGTTGTGGCAAATAGACTTGCCTAGGTGCTGTGTGACCAGGATGGAGGACGAGTCGTCGTGCCCGCACCAGACCATGCAGGGGATGCCGATGCCGCCCTGCAGTTCCTGGAGGCACCTGGCCTCCTGGATGAGCTTCTTCTCGTAGGCCTGTTGTCCTCGAAACGGACAGTGACCAGCTCGTCCTTCTGATGTTGACTGCCAAGTAGGACTTCTCGTGGCCAACCCCAGGGGCCTTCTCGATCAGCCGGTACCTCCCGCAGATGCGTATTTCAGCAATGTTCATTCAAATTAAAGATGCTGCGGGTTGCTGAGGCACCAGTCATCACGCACTGCCACACAGCAGATTGATTCCAAGGAGCAGGTCCATGACCAGCCGCTTCTCTCCTCAACAAAAACCCGCTTTTTGATCGATTTTAATTTGCGGATCATGCGATCGAGAGCAGCTCGACTTCGAAGATGAGAGTTGAGTTCTTGGGAATGATGCCCTTGATTTCCTGATTGCCGTAGGCGAATTCGGTGGACAGGTCAGCCTGGCCTTTTCGCCCACCGCCATGCGCTGGAAACCCTCGTCCCAGCCGCGGATCACCTCGCCCGCACCGAGCCGGAAGGAGAAGGGTTCTTGGCGGTCGAGCGAACTGTCGAACTTCTTGCCGTTGGTGAGGGTGCCGGTGTAGTGGACAATAACCTTCTGCCCCTTTTTGGGTGTGACCCCGTTGCCCGGCTTCAAAGTTTCAACTTTCAACCCGCCCTCCATTAATTAATGTAATCAGAGGATGAGTTGTCCGAAGGTCAGGTAGCCGGTGTGCCCGCGGCCCTCCTTGGCCCCGCTGCTGAAAGTGGTCACTTTCCGGTCGATGCTCCTTGACCTCCATCAGGCTGCGCTCCTTCCGCTCCAGCTTGCGTGCCAGGATCTCTATCGTCGTGATGTCCCAGATGCTGTGCTATTTGAAAGCCTAGATGGTCTTGTGAACTTGCTCCAGGCAGGGAGAAAAACTGCAGATGCGTGCCCCGGGCTTTAGCACGGCAACCGCGTGCTTGACTGCAAGCCAAGGGCTCGGCAAATCCAGGAAGACAGCATCTGCTCTGATCTCCACCTCATCGAGGTTGAAGCCACCTTAGCAGACATCCCTGCAAGTCACTGTCACGTTACTGTGCCCGACCTCCTCGAAAAGCTGAGCGACCAGTCTGGCCCGCTCGGCATTAAACTAGAACGTGTAGAGCTGGCCCTTGCCCATCAGTGCCTCGAGGAAGGCCAGTGATAGGAGCCTGACCCGGTACCAGATTCGACCACAGTCATCCCCGGCAGCACGTTGAGCCTGCATACGATCGCGCTGATGTCAGGCTGAAACAGGATTTGTGTCTTCCGCGTCAGTGTCCGGTCAGCAGGCACCGAACTCGGCTCGAGGACAAAGACGTTGGTGCCAGGCAGTTTGGAGCCGAAGGGCAGCCCCACGATGTCGGCGTGCCTGACCTGGCTGCCCTGGAAGTTTTCTTGGTGAGGGGGCTGCACGCGAGCCAGCTTGAGCTTGTTGATGCCCGCGTAGAGGATGACGCTGTCGTTTTCGGCAATCATATATCCAATCATGGGCCTGGCAGGTAGAACGGCAGCTCGTTCTTCTTGTGCCGGTACTTCTAGACGTGGCTTTCAAGACCTTCCCCTCGGTAGCTGAGCACACCCGTCGATCTCGATCAGCTTGGCCTAGCCGTCGGGCTACCCCTCGAACTCCAGGCCGTGCTGCTCGAGCCACCGCTGGTGCAGCCGCGAGATGGCCAGCCTGGCAGTGAGGGGACTGTCTTCGCCCTCGGCGTTCTTGATGGGGGCGAACTCCTGGTGCCTGGTGGTCTCGATGACGCCCATGCTGGCAGCCAGCCCGAACAGATCAAAGATGAACAGCTCGAACTTGATGCCGTTGTGGTCTCGGGCCTTGACAGTCTAGCCGTCCTTGTAGAAGGGGATCTTCTTGTGGGCCACGTGGTACAGGCTGTTCAGGTGCCTGCGCTTGGCCGGGTCTGCGGTCAGGCTGTCGAAGAGGGTCAGGCTGGCGACGAACATCCCGATGTAGCTGTCCGCGAACACCAGCCCGTGCTCGTCCGTCTTCTCCTCCAGCTCCTTGGGCAACTCGCCGTACTCCACCACCCCGGGCTTGCCATTCTTGAGCACGTGGATGCCCACCTTCTCGCGGTGTCTCGCTTCCGGATGGACTTCGAGGTGATGTCCAGCCCGTGCTTGATGTGGAAGCCCACAGCCTGGGGGTCCGCGTGGCGGGCCAGGATGTTGTCCACCGACAGGATGTTCAGGTACTTGACCTTGAGGCCAGTCAGCTGCTGCAGGAGATGCTGGAGAGGATGCCGCCGTTGCCGTTCGGGGACATGAACAGCTTTCCCTTGCCTTGGATGATGATCTTGCCATCGTAGTCCAGCGCCGGAAGGGTCTGCTGCGGGAAGATCAGCACTGACTCCTCAGAGAGGTTGAAGTTGCCGTGCTCCTTGAAGAAGGTCTTGACCAGCTCCTCAGTCTGGTCGTTAACCATTATCGTCCATGGAGTCAGCAGCTTGACGTTCTTGTACTGGGGGATGCCCTCGTTGCAGAGGTTGGTTAGGGCGATCAGGTGGTCCGCGAAGAACTGGAACATGCTCTTGCCAGATGTCAGTCCGGGCTTGTACATCCCCTTCGGGAACTCAAACCCGAGGCGGCTGCCCTGCCCCCCAGCCAGCGTGCAGACGGCCACCTCGCCCCTGCGGATGGCCTCCATGCCGATCTTCTCGAGCTCCTTGCTCTCCCGCTCCAGTTCCTCCAGAGTGATCTTGGTCGGTAAAGGCTCTACGTCCAGCTTGTCGCTGGCAGGGTCCTACTTCTTGTGCTTGTAGACGTTGTGGTAGAGGTCGCTGATCAGGCCGAGATCGAGCTGGCTGAGCTGCTTGAGGAAGGCTTCCCTCTCGGCGGGATCAAGTGTCTCGAGGTGGGCGAGCAGGTGGGCCTGGTTGTACTTGATCAGCTTCTCTTCCATATTCGGGATGGTCAGCTCTCCCTCGGTGGTGTCCTCCTGGCAAAAATTACCCATTTATCTTTTACAAATCTTTTGAATTCAAATGACATATCCGCTGTTGATGGATCATTTAATGCTCTTGCATACGCTCCTCGAAGTGCCTACCACCGACCTCATTATCTACACTGCCAGCAGCTTGCTCCTCACCTCGGTCTGGATCCTCTCCAAGTACTACCTTCGCGCACTTATCTCCCCGGTTTCCGCCCTAACGCCCGCCAGTCCGGCCTATCCAAGTTCCTCTCTGTCCGGTTCCCCGATTAGGGGCATAACGATCAAATTGGTTTGCCGTTTGGTTTCAGCCTTGCGTCTTTCCAGCTATCCCAGTTCCTCGTTCAACTTGGCTACCTTGAATCGGTAGTCCCTGTTCTTGGCTTGGGCAGAGACCAGTTGGGGCACGAATTCGGAGGTAAACTCCTGGGGTGAGCAGCTGAAGGCCTGCCTCCACTCCTAGCCCAGTACTGATCGTTCCCCCCGTTAATCCTTTTCGGGAGGCTAGTTGGTGATATTACGAAGAGTCGATTCTAGGCTCGGCTTCCCGGCCAGCCGGATCGACACTGCCGACTACTTTATACTGCTGTTCGAGCCGATGGTGTGGTCCACGGTGGGCAGTCTGAGGTGCAGTTCGCCAGAGTCGGCCTTGAGGAGGAAGGGGGTGCGCTGCTTCTCCTTGGGGTCGCTACCCCTGGACAGCCTCTTGCCGAGCCTGGCGATGCTGTTCTCCTCCATCTTGATCATCTTCTTGATGCTGGAGTTGAACTCGTGGAGGATGCGGGTCCATTCCTTCTGCCAGTACTCGTTGTTGTCGCACACCTTCCTTATCTTCTGCACCCGCTCCAGAATAAGCTCGCTGACCGCCCTGCTCCGCTTCTCTCGCTGCAGCCCCTGCTCCAGCCGTCGGATGCTCAGCACCAGAGCCGCCCTCTGCTGGTCCACCTTCCGGTTGATCAGTTCGAACGGGATCTTCTGTGCGCTGTCGATACTCTGCGCCAGCTTCAGGTTCTCCTCTCTGACCGAATCCAGCTCTTTCCTTAGTGAGTAGGTGTGCACTTCCAGCTTGTCCAGCAGCGCCTCTGACTTGTGCTCTTTGAAGGCCTTCGAGATGTACTGCCTGGACCGAGACATCTGACTGTTTGCCATCAGGCTTGAGTCAAGTGAGGAGGTCACGAAGATAGGGGCCCTCTCCGTCTTGGGCAGCCGGTCCATCACGCTCTTCGCCTCCGCGAGTTTGCCGATGGGCTTGACCGACCTGCCTGACTTGGGCTGCCTGGAGAAAGCCCCCGACCTAATCATGCCGACAGTGGAGCCCCTGAACTCGCTCTTATTGCGGGCCAGGTTGCCAAGTTTGTCCAGCTTGCTCTCCATGATCTGCTGGCGCTGGCGCTTGGCCTCGGCAGCGATCGAGAGGGACTTGATGTACAGCTCCTTTTCCTGCAGGATGGTGATGGTCTCGGTGTCCGAGGGGCAGTACTCCGCCATGGCCTGGCTGAAGTTGCCCTTGTAGGGGATGGCGATCCAGGGCAGCATTATCCAGATCCACCGCTTGTAGTTGTAGTAGGTCATCGGCTCGTCGTGGCCCGGGTTGCACTTCCGCTCCTCTCTGAAGGAGAAGTGCTGGGGGAACTCGTACATCTAGACCCGCCTGTTGTCGTCGTTCAGGCAGTTCCGCAGAATGCCCATGGTCTTCAGGGCCTCCTTGACTTCGGACTCGTAGCCATTCTTGAACTGCTCGCGGCCGTGGTTCGACTCTACGTTGCAGTTCTTGTAGTCTTTGAGTTCGAACCGGAGTCTCTCTCGCAGGCCTCTGGTGCCGGCTTTCCGCTTGGACTAGCCAGCCTTCTTTGAAAGAGACGGAAGTGCGTTTCTGGGCCTTTTGACTATCCCTGCCTTTTTCAGCTTGGCCTCGATCATCTCCTCGATCGACTGCTTCGTGACGGTGGAAGCCTCCTCGGCGACCAGCTGGTTGGCCAGGAACTACTCGTACACGAACAGGCACTGCATTTCGGAGGTGGAGACCAGCCTGGGGTGGTAGAGGTGGGGACTATTCTGCTCGAAGGCGGTGAACTCCTTGAGAAACCTCGAGATCTGGATGATGATCCTGAACAAGTCGTCTTCGGAGGGCAGGTACTCCGCCTTGAAGAACTCGATGCCCTTGACGAACTCGTCGACGATGTCGATGATGATGTGCAGGGCCAGCTCGTGCCAGATGCGGAACAACTCGTACTTGCTGTACGGGTTGTACAGCACCAGGAAGAAGTCCAGGTGGCACAGCTGCTCCTTCAGCTCGTAGTAGCACTTCAGCACCATGCTGTGGTGGTACTGCTCCTCCAGCTTGCGCAGGGACGTGGCCGAGGACTTGATGACCCTCTTGATGCTGGCCGACGGGTTGTGCTGGTACGGGCCGAGGGCCATCCTGAACTTGCGGGACTTGATCATCGCCCTGCCCTTGTGCTCGAAGATGTAGGGGCTGAACACGATCAGCATGGCGGCTAGTTCCTTCTCGTGGCAGGCTAGTCTCTGCAGCTAGGGGTAGCGGAGCCCTTTGACTGTCGCGCAAAGCACCTCCAGGATCAGCCTCATGTCGTCCGCGCACTCGGTCCACAGGTCGATCAGCAGTCTGATCAGGTCCTCCATGCCCTTTACTTTCGTGAATGCGGCCGGGCTGATGGTCTGGTGCGATTTCGCGATGATCGAGGAGATGTGGGGCTTGCTGCTGGTGGCGAACAGCATCAGCTTGCCTACCTCGTAAAAGTAAAGGGAGTCGAGTTCCAAGGCCTTGCGGTAGAGGGCCTGCCGCAGAGCCTAGCTCTAGTCGGGTGCTACAAGCCGCTCGAAGGCAGGGGTCGGCCTGGTTTCTATAACCATGGCGTCTTTATAGAGGCTGAACTAGAGCGCCTCGTAGCCTTCAGGCGAGGTGGTGAGAATGAGCCTGACATTGCGGGGGTAGTGTTTGGGCAGCCAGAGCTGGATCTCCTCCTGGGTGGGGATGGCCATTTCGTGGATGGACTCGATCACGATTATGATGTTCTGCAGGCCGGCCGAGTTCTAGCCGATCGGATCCTTCAGGGCCATGCTGGCAGTCCTCAGCCAAAAGTTGAAGAACCTCCGCAGGCTTTCAGGCAGCACGTCCACTTTGTTCTTCAAGCCCAGGTGCTCCTTGATTTCGGTGGTCAGCCTGAACAGCATCGCCGGCAGACTGCAGCTCGGGTAGCCTGCCGACCCGAAGTTGAACAAAATCATGTCTTTGCAGCCTTTTTGCAGATGCAGCTGCCGCCATTTCAGCAGGGCTGTCTTCATGGGCACCAGGGGGTTTTCGAGGATGATCAGCGGGGCTGTCTCTTGCTCGCACGCGGTAGCCAGCCACCCCTCGATCTGCTCAGGGACTGTAGTCTGCACCTCCTCCGGCAGCCCCCTGTCAAGCACCAGCCTCTCAAAGCAGTCATTCCGGTACTCCCCCACATCCCTGACAAACAGCTCCTCCTGATTTTACATCACTAACAATCTGCATTTATTATCAGTGTCGCATCGTGGCAGCGAACCGCGGCAGCAGCGGCCTCGACTGGATCGACCTCGTTCTCAAGAAGGGGCCGTGCCGGGGCAGGAACCGGACTTGCTGGACAGGTAGGACCAGCGGACATGATCGGTTCCGCCCGCGGTAGGGAGACAGCACCCGCAGGTAGGGAGGGGGCTGGACTGGAAGGTAGTACTAGGGTCGAGCAGGGCTGATATTGCAGAGGCGGGGTGGCCGGATCGAATCGTACAAGGGTCCAGGGCCAAAGACGCATTGGCGCACAGGCTGTGGTTGGAACCAGCCCCCCTCCCGGTACTTCTTGACCACCGGGGAACAGTTGTAATCATAATTTTCCTTGTTCTGAGTAGCCTGCTGCCTGAGCCCCCTGCCTGACTTTTTCTTGCCGCTCGAGACGAACACCCGCCTGCGGGAGGTGTCCTTGGAGGAGTCATCCTAGAGACGAGGTTGCTGTTCCTGGGGCTGTCGCGAAAGTACGGGCCGTGCGGGTGGTTGCGGCTGGATTTCATCGTTAAATCGAAACGAACTCCAGATAAAACAGTTCGACTCTTCCTCAGGTATTGCGGCACAAGATATTATGATCGAGGATATAACTGAGGAGCAGCTGAAGTAGTATTAGAAGGCAGTCGGGCAGGCGGAGTGGCTGCTCCGGGAGGACCCCGAGCGGGCCAGAAGCAGCGGCCTGCTCTCGCTGCTGCTGTCCATCAAGACTGCCAACGCCGTCAAGTACGAAAGGATGAGGCGGCTGGAGAGGCGAGATAAGAGACGGCAGAAGAACCAGGGCCAGAAGCCCAGGATCAAGAACGAGGACGAGGTGGCCAGACATATCCTGGCAGTGTTCCCGGACATGCGGAACAAGCGCCACCGAGTCAACATCGAGGCGGTGAGGGAGGAGGCCATCCGGTACAGCAAGGCGCACGGGATAATCCGGCAGGCGGAGGAGTTCCTGTTTTCGAACGGGTGGTTCATGCGGTTCAGAAGGCGGATCCCGAGACTAATCTAATAATGATCTCAATCTTCGAGGATGTTGATCCGCCTGAAGTTCTTCTTGGGGGTCAGCTTGTACCCGAACGGGATCACCTCGTCGATGAACCCCTTCAGACCCTTCGTCAGGGTCATGTTGCTGCTGAACAGCTTCTTGCTGTCCTCGAATTCGCTCTTTGCCCCCGTCACTGATGACCGGCTCATGCTCCGCTCGTTTAGGGCGTCGATCGTGCTCTTGAAGCTGAGCGGCCGCGACAGGCCTTTGAGGTTGGCCAGGAAGGAGGCGTTCTCCTTGCCGGGCAGCACGCACTTGGCGATGATGGACAGGGTCTGCTGGATGATGGTGTCTTCCTTGCTGGTCCCCGAGAAATAGTCCTGCATCATGTTTTCCTCCCTGTTGATACCAAAATTCTCATCGATCCAGACCCGCGCCTCCCCGTTTTTGCTGATGGCCACCTTGTCAGCAGTCAGATCGAAGTAGGGCACGAAGTTGTCGAAGATCTAGCGGCAGCCCGTCAAGATCCCCTTCGCGTAGAGCCTTCCCTGGTCGGCCGTAATACCCTTCACCTCAGAGAGCCTTCGGCTATGGGTTTCGGTGAAGACGTGGACGATGCGGCTGGAAGAGCACTTGGCCTTTTCGCCGAGCAGGAGCTGCTCGAGGCGGACAACGTTGGAGCCGACCTGCTTGCGCTTGTTCCAGATGGCCAGCTCCTGCTCGTGGCTGGTGCCCTCCTGGAGGACGACCTGGTAGACCTCATAGGAGATGCCGGTGTCGGGACAGCGGTAGATGCTGGCCTGCTCGGACTTCGAGATCAACTCGTAGTCCGTGATGCTTTTGGTGGCCTGGCCCATTATATTAAACAGTCAGCCGTATTTCTTCACCTCCATCCGCATCAGCCTCTGCAGCACGAACCGGTTCTTGAAGCTCACGTACTGCTCCAGGTTCTTCATCCGCCCGTCCTTCTGCAGGTGCCGGAAGTACCGGCTCTTCAGGAACCACACCAAGAACCGGCGGATCGCCTCACCTTCCGGCCCCACCAGCACGTTCTCCAGGTACTGCATCCCCGATATTTTTTAGGCGATGTCGGCAATGATCCTCTGCACCTCGGCAGGCTCGGCCGCCTCCTCCTTGCAGACGTGGGCCAGTTCTTCGGCGTAGACCTCGCTTAGGGCCAGCTTGAACGACCTCCTGACGATGTACCTGAAAATGTTTTTGTTGTAGCCCGAGGTCGAGGACTTGACCGCGGGCAGCCGCTGCAGGGGGCTGGCGTCAGCCTTCTTGGCGCTCGTCTCGAAGAACTCCATCAGGATGCAGCTCGAGTCTCCCATCGCTATAAAAGAATTGCTTTTGAAGGCAGCCGGCACGACCATTAAACAATTCTGAGCTTTGACCACTCGAGCTATTTCACATCAGAATCGGCCCTTGCGGCAAGGCACCAAGACGCCTTCGCAGGGCCCAATAATCGCATCGTCATGGCTTTTTCTGCTTGCTCCTCATCAGCTTTGCCAGAAGGGTGTGCTCCATCGCCCTCGACTCGTGCTGGATCAGCCCCTGAAGGCTGCTGCTGATCTTTTGCAGTTGCTCGGCCCTGTGATAGCTCTCGAGGATCAGGTTCAGGTCCTGGGCGGGCAGCGCTTTTAGAATGTCCTGCTAGTCCTGCCAAAGGGGCTCTTCCTAGTAGCATTCGGGTGTTGCGGGGTTTGGTGGAAGGGTTACTTACTATTTTTTTATGTGGTCTTGCTTTTTTGCTGCTTTTTATTTTTTCTTCTTCTTTGTCTTGCCCTGCTTCGGGCCCTACTATTCAGTACTTTTGCTTCTTCCAGGAAAATCATCCCCCGGTTAGCCGTCCGCCCGCTAATATTCCGGAAGGCCAGCGAAGCGGATATAGGCGTAGATAGCAAGCTTCAAGCCCAAAGAAATACCAACATACACCCCTGCAAAGCCAAGCGCCACCAAGACCAGATTGAGCACTGACAATTATAACATTATTCCATTGCCTTAATGACCGGAAGCACGTCGGATGTGAGTTTGTGGTGGATACGTGAGTTAGGGTCGGGGATCATGGGGCCAGCCGAATTAAACAACCAGGCAGTGTGTGAGTTTGGGTGGATACGTGAGTTAGTTTGGATTTAAATGCAGATGGGGGCCGTCCGAATCAAAAATAATATGGACCAAATCAAGCACGATGATGATGAGATTCTGGGACTGTCGCTCTTTCCCTCGGAGCTATTCGAGGGACGCCACACAGAATTCGCCCTGGAGGAACCATCTGAAACTACATCGTTTGTGGAGATCGGCACTCGTTTGTCCTGCGGGTCTCCCGATTCGCTGGACAAGACGAGTGCAGATGTCCAGTAACATGTCAGGCCCAACAAAAACCTGCGGGAGACCTTCCTCCGGGCCTTCATCAAGTACCTCGGGCTCAAGGCTGGGGACTACCGGAGCAGGCTCAACAACGAGACCATGATGCGGTTCTACCTGGAACACCCTTCCAAATTCTGGGACTTCATGGAGCACTCCAGCAAACCGGAGTTCAAGTCGAGGAGTCCTCAGCGGTGGCAGAAGGCCAGGAAGTACGCCCTGGAGTTCGTTCGGCTGCTGGAGCAGGGCGAGAAGATCGGCCGCCACTGCAAGAAGCTAAGACACCCATGATAAATTAATTAAAATTTAGTTGTATTCGAACGCGGCTTGAGATAACATTGGATGGGTAAGCGGAAGGGCTTGCTGCTGAGGGGGAAGGCTAAGCTTTGCGCCCGGCTGGACACTGAGATCAGGCCTTTCCGCCTAACCCCATGCCCAAGGCAGTTCGTGATAAATGATCTTTAGACTGCCAACCTGCGAGAATAGATCGATGATAGGCCATGCCTGCAATAGTTCGTGTACTGCTTTTTGGTTGAGGAAATGGTCAGTGATATTTATCGATCCTCGCTGTTCGACAGGCTGCAGGTTATTCGAGTACCTTTCTAAAGGATTCCTGCGGGCAAGATCGAGGTCTTTTTGAAGCAGGCTCTAGCCGGCACACCCCCAGACATAACCCTGTTCTGCACACCCCTCACACCCCAACCGCAAGTCGACCCCCCATACCCCCTCACCCTGATCAGCCAGCACCAGCTCGCCCGTGTGATAGCAACCCGCCAGTCGCAGCTCCACTCCAAAAGGCGGCAAATCACACAGTTCCTGTAACAGTCGGCCAAGTGCTATCTGAAGGCAGTTATCGACGCAGTGCATGAGCAGGCGGAGCAGGGGCTGGCCTTCCCAGAAGAGTGCATCAGCAGGGTCCTGGAGGATATCAAACAGCAGGGCACCTTCCATCACGAGGCCTACTCAATCGCCCAAGCAGACCACACCTCCCACACCGTCCAGTGCACCTTCCAGCTGAAAGTACAAGCCATCGCTCTGCTCAAAGCGACTGCTCAAGCCGTGTTCATGCACGAGGTAGAGCAGCTTTCAAAACGACTTTATTGATTGTGACTGTCAAATTGGCATGGGCGGGTCGGTCCTCTCTGCGGCTCTTCTGAGCAGCTCGGTCGAGTACATCTTTATGAGGCCCAGCCCTGACCCTGTCACCAGGGCGCCGACCTCGCCCGAGTATGAGCTGACTGAGATGCCGGCCACGTCCCTCAGCAGCTCCACGGTGTCCCCTCCGATGACCCACTCCAGCACCGAGTTGTCCCCCAGCTGCAGGATGACCGTCCCTTCCGCCATCTCCACGTTCTCTACTCGATCCCTCGCCCTGTACTTGGTCAGTGCCCGGTCGAGCACATTATAGGCAGCGATGGTCTCAGACCCGTCGTAGAACACCACCCAGTCGCAATCCCGCCTCGCGACCAGCCTTGCCCCTCGGGAGGGGTGGTAGCCGAGATGCAGGTAGTCGATCAGCTGGTGATCGCTGATGCTGCGGATCGCCAGCATGCCTTTCCGGGTGACTGAAATAAGCGTCTGGCTGTCCGGACCGAAGCAGGCCGCCAGGTACCGATCGCCCTCGCAAGGAAGGGTCGACTTCACCTTCAGCGAGTCCCTATCAAGCATCACCAACTTGCAGGTATCCGCGAGCAGGTACATATTGCGGTGCGTGTTTTCTTGCAGGGCAACGATCTCGTTCGAGTTTGTGTTCAGGGAGGTAAAGGCCCAGCTATGGCGCTTGCGCCGGTAGAGCTAGACCTCACCGTCAGTATGGCCGAGCATCACTGTGGCCTTCACGCCCATGCTGTCGGGGCAGAGTGCCCAGGCGGTCACGGGCTTCACCTTGCCGATTTGAGCATGCTTCTTTAGCTTGCAGTCGATCGCCATCAGGTTCTGCTCGCAGTCAAGGCAGACCAGGCTGCGGCCGGTGGGGTCGAAGGCCAGCCTCTCAAGGGAGGGGTAGCCGCCTCTGCCGAGCTGCATGGCAAGACAGCCCTCCTCCTCGCCCGGCATGAGCCTGCCCAGCTGCGTGACGATGGGCACGCGCCTGCTCTGCTGCATCCGTTATTGAATCGAAGAAAAGATACATGGCGGAGCATTCAAAGCTGAAGGCCTTGCGGACGATCGTCGAGGCGGAGTTGGAGGACAAGGGCGTGCAGGAGGACAACTTCTACAACGACCTGCAGTCCTCGGGGGTGATGCTGGAGTCGATCATGCACTTCCTGCTGAAGGTGCTGCCGCTGGGGCTGTTCCTGCTGTCGCCGGTGCTGGGCTTCATCACCTAGATCGTGCAGACCGAGCTGATCGTGCTCCTGCAGATCATCGACTTCTGGTACACCAAGAACGTGAGTGGCCGCAGGATGGTCGGGCTGCGCTGGTGGATCAATTTCGATGAGGAGGGCGAGGAGGAGTGGAAGTTCGAGTGCAGGGTCAACGAGGATATGGTCAACCCCGTCGCCTCCAAGATCTTCTGGTTCACCATGTATGGCACGGAGGTCGCCTGGCTCATCCTGCTGTTCTTCAACGTCTTTAAGCTGTCGATCTCGAACGTGACGGTCTGCGCGATGGGGGCAGTGGTGGTGGGCGTGAACCTGTACGCGTTCCATAAGTGCTCGAACGCCCAGAAGAAGCGGGTGGGGGAGCTGGCCAACCGGCTGGGGGCGGACGTCACGAAGCAGCTGTTCAACGGGTCGATCGTCAGCGCGATGTGAGTGATATGATTAACGTGCGTTGCAGAAATAATATCGATGCAGCAGGAGAACCAACTGCTCGCCAAGGAGTTCGAGCAGATGGCCACCACGGACCCGGCGGTGATCCGGGACTGCGAGGAGCGCATCATCGAGATCATCAAGATGCTCATCGACCCGGACCTCGAGCACTTCAAGACCAGGATCAACCAGATCTACTCCGACCTGCAGGCCAACCACGAATCCGAGCACGAGATCTTCCGCAAGTGCAAGAACGTCAAGGCCGAGATCGAAAACGTGCAGAGCAAGATCAACGAGTGTCTCAAGCATATCGAGGAAAAGCGGTCTCTGGCCGATGGGCTCAAGCGCGACCTCGAGCGCAAGGAGAGCGAGGCCGAGGAGCTCAAGAACGAGGAGCTGGCCAAGCGCGAGGAGATTGCCAAGCTGCGCGAGGAGAGGGCTAGGATCGACCGCGAGGGGGAGAAAAACCGCCAGGCCTTGGAAAATAAGTACGAGATGGAGGTCGACGGGCTGGCCAAGCGCCTGGAATAGGCCAAAAAGGGCCGGGACGAGGCCTTGGCTCGCACCCAGAGCCTGAACTCGCAGGAGAAGGCCTCACTGTAACACCTCGCCCTTCTGTAGGCCCGGCAGCAGCAGGCCCAAGACGAGATCCGCTCGCTTGAAGACGAGATCGAGCGGATCAAGGAGACCAAGGAGCAGCAGGACCGGGAGAAGGCTTCCAAGGAGGAGCACATGAAGCTGATCAGCCAGCAGATCAAGGACTCCTATGAGCAGTGCACCCGGCTAAAGGCGGACATCGAGGCCATAATCCGCGCATGTGCCGGCCTGCAGGAGGAAATCCATAGGGTCAAGCAGGAGCGCGATGGGCGCAACCGCGAGCTTGGCGCCAAGAGTCAGCAGCGGGCCCGTGTGACTAAAGACAAGGACAACAAGCTGGAAGCCTTGGCTGCTCTCTCGCAGGAGGTCGAGGAACGCATCAAGAAACTGCGCGAGCTGTAGGAGCGCAGCAAGCAGGCTGCAGAGGCCTCGGAGGCAGCCGACCGCGAGCTGAGGATGAGTGTGCGCATGAAGGGCCAGTGCGAGCAGGAACTCAAAGACGAAGAGCGCCGCAAGCAGGAGCTGGTGGCCCGGAAACTGCTCGAGATGGAGGAACTCGACCAGCTGAAGCAGCGGCGCCTGTAATAACGGCGGAAGCTGGAAGAGCGGAAGGTGGCGCAGGCGGCAGCGAACAAGGAGTACAAGAAGGCAGAGGGAAAGGACTTCAAGATGCAGCAGGCGCGGAACGAGGAGGAGAACAACCGGAAGAAGTACATGAACGAGGTGGAGGCCTACAAGGTCGAGAACGAGAAGCTGAAGAAGGTGACAGACCAGCTGCAGCGGGAGCAGGAGAAGTACGGGATCGAGGCCAGCCAGGCCCACGCCAAGTACTACCAGACGGTCGAGTAGGTCAAGATCAAGAACACCCACATCAACCGGCTCAAGCACACCAACGAGGAGTACGAGAGCAAGCTCAAGCACCAGCAGAACCTCTACGAGGCGGTCTCCTCGGACCGCAACCTCTTTTCCAAGGACCTCAACAAGAGCAAGGAGGAGACTGCGGAGCTGGTCCGCAAGTACAAGCGCATGACCCAGGAGGTCGAGCAGCTGCGCGAGGAGATCAAGGCCAAGGACCAGCAGCTGATCGCCGCTGACGGGGACCTCAAGAAGATCGAGCAGGAGAACCACGACTCCAACAACGAGCGCATGCGGACGGACAACATGATCCGCCTCACCGAGGAGCTGGTCGGCCGCCAGGAGGCCACCATCCTCGACCTCAAGAAGGTCATCCAGGAGGCCAAGAACCAGAAGGTCAAGCAGCAGAAGGACTACGACATGGTGGTCAACGAGCGGGACATCCTCTGCACCCTCCTCATCAAGCGCAACCAGGAGCTCAACGTCCTCTACGAGAAGATCAAGCTGTCCGGCTCCAACCTGGCCAAGGGCGAGCTCCACTACAACGAAATGCGCAAGGAGTACCTCCGGCTCCAGAGGACCCTCGCCACCCTCGATAATGAGCTGAGGGCCACGGAGTCCCAGGTCAGCTGCATCGGTGACTTGAAGGCGGAAATCGGTCGAAAGGAGAAGGACCTGCTTGGGCAGCAGGCCAAGATCGAGTCCCTTGAAAACGAACTGACCAAGCCCATGAACGTCCACCGCTGGCGCAAGCTCTAGGCGACAGACCAAGAGAACTTCGAGAGGATCCTGAAGATCCAGACCCTCCAGCGCCGGCTGATCGCCAAGACCGAGGAGGTCCAGGAGAAGGAGAACTTCATCCGCGAAAAGGAAAAGCTCTTCCTCGAGCTGAAGGACATCCTCGCCCGGCAGCACGGCGTCGAGGTGCAGGACCAGCTGGCGGCCAACCGCCAGGCCCTCAAGGACAAGAAAGCCCAGCTCAAGAAGCTCATGGCCGAGCTGGACGACGCCTCGCAGGAGGTAGACATCCTCAAGCGCGAGAACGAGCGCACTCGCCACAAACTGGCCCGCGTCCGCAAAGACTACTTCAGGATGCGTGACGAGGCCGAGCGCGTGGAGGAAGACAGGCAGCCCGCCGACTAGATGATGGCCTACGCCCCCATCGAAGCCGGGCCCCTCGAGATCGGCCGCAGATGAGCACCTCACCTTACGATCACAGTCTGCGGGCAGGACTCCTCGCCCGCAGCAGCAGCCTCCGGTTGGCCAGCAAGCTCGACTCCAGCCTCCTCTCGCAGAGCGTCAGGGCCTGTCGGTAGGTGTCTTCCTCCCGAGCCAGTTCTCGACTCGAGAAGGCCTTTTTCAAGGCCTGCAGTTATTCTCGAAGGGCCTTGTTCTCGGCCTGCAGCTGTCGGGTCTGCCCGCCATCAACAGGCGGGTGCTGGGGAGGAAGGGCTAAGGGCTAGGACACGGAAAGCTCGACCAGCAGTTGAGGGACCGGTGGCTCTCGCTTTGGACCGACCTTCTACTCGACCCTGACGCCCCTGCTCCGGATGATCTTCATGCTCTCGTAGTCGTCTACCTCCTGCCCCTGGACAGATCCACCACTGCCGGGCTCCAACTGCCGGCAGGTGTCATTTTCGAAAGGGGTCTCGAGCAGCGTCTGCAGGTGTTGCTCGTCGGGCCTGCTGCTGACCTCCTCCTCGATCATAAACGAGTTGCGGTGCTTCAGCATTATCGAGTTCCGCTTTTAGGCAATTTTGCGGTCTGCGCTGGAATTTGATGAGGAAGAGGGGCAGCGCTAGAGGCTGCTTGCGTAGGTGCTTAGGAACTGCAGTTCTTTCGCAGGGCTGCCTTGCCTCTGCAGGGTGGCCAGACCAGCCTCCGCCTCGGCAGGAGCGCGGCCTGCCAGCTCGTTAAGCTTCGCCAATATTCTTTCGGCATGGGAGACTGGCTCCTCCTCCAGAAAGGAGCCCGGCAGGAATTTGTTATCGACCTTGGGCGTGTCTGCCTCTTCTTCGTTGTCGCTGATTTCCAGGGTTCGTTTGATACTGCTGGCCTTCATCAGTTTTTTGCTACCGCGGATCGGCTTCTCGGAGGCCTTGACCACCGCCACCAGCCTTTCAGCGAGCCCGCCCTCGGGCTTGACCCTAAGCTTGCCCTCCAGCGCCTCCAGGGCTGACAGAAGCTGCTTATCACCTTAATTCATCATGACCTGCATCGTGCTGGCGGGCTGCCCCCTCAACTGCTGCGACCTCAACTACAACTGTGTCTTCGAGCCTACTGCTACTACTCTCGTATTGGATACCGATCACCGCGTGTGCGCTGCTCGTGATGATCGTGATGATCGTGATGACGGGGCTGGCGATCTGCATGGTGCAGAGGAGGAGGACGCCAGCATCTTCTGAATTCAACGTGATCGATTTTATTGCCCACCTTAAGATGTTTTTGAACAATGTATTCTGGCAATCAAAAGCTATTTGTTTTCTTTCGCTGCACAATCAGATGTCTCATCACAATCATCAGGCTCAATCAAACAATATTTAGATGAATTTGCCAGAAGATCACAAGGCGCTGGCTAGGCAGGTCAGTCCTGCTCCCGCAATGAAAATCAGTGAGTAGTCAGCCATTTACCACCCTTGCACAGGGGCTTCTTCAATCGATTTTAGTTTATCCTTTGCGGCTTCGACCTTTTTTCTTGCTTGGTCGCATTTTTCCTGCATCGAATTTTGCACTCCATCCTCATTTTTCATCACGATCCTGACCATCTTCCGGACCCCCTCCAACTCGGCCACAAGAAAGACTTTTTTGCTGCCCCTTTGGTGGGTCGGCTCTAGGGTCAACTCCAGATGGACACTTCCAGATGGAGGGAGGTTGCCCTTGCTTGGCGACACTAGAAGGTCCTCAGAGTTCGTGTAGATAGTGAAGGGTTGGGTCTTGTCCGTAGGGTTTTGCATGGTAAGGCTGGATTTGCAGAGCAAACCAGGCCGGTAGTCCAGAGTCAGTTCCTGCGGGAGTGAGAAATCAGATAGCATAATTTATTCAGAATGTACAGCAAGCTGATCTACAACACTGTCAAGGAATACACACCCAAGTTCATCCGAACCGTGCCCTTCGCCCAGACCGAAAAGCCCACCTTCCGTGCCAGCCTCACCAGAACGGCAACCAAATGTGGTCTCTCCCAACCCCACCCTCAAATCCATGTGGAAGACGGTGGCCTGGCTAGGTTCGTACCCGTGGATGTGGCACGTCGTGATCGTTGGAGTGGCGTTCACATGGATGCATTTGTTCTACTAGCCGATCAAGGCAATTTACCAGACCAACAACTACCATCGCAGCTATGACTACGCGATCGCCAAGGAGCGGGCCTTCAAGAAGAAACAGGAATAGGCCGAAGCCGCAGAAGAAGCCGAGGCCGCCAACGCACAGAGCTGATCCCCCCTATCGTATCTATTATGAATTAGCAGGTCACCGTTGGCCGCCCTTCAGGAAGAGTGCAAGCGCATAAGACTGCAGAATGGGGAGCAGGGCTAGTAGCCAGCACATCCTATTGATATGGTTACGACAATTCCAGCATTGGCCTTGCGGGCGACGTCAATTAAGGTAAATAATGAGTGAGTCAAGGCGAGTAATCAACCTGATACGGCATAACTAAATTTTACTCTTATGTCGCTACAACATGTTCATGCATGATAGTAATCATGATGATCCATTGATTTTCTTCAAGCCTGGTTCTTGTTTGATTTTAAGTCTAGGAGTATGAATTACAGCAATCATCAATCCATACAGAATTAGGTTCATAAAATCACAATCCACACTTTTATAAAAGAAATAATATGATGAAAAATAACAACTTGGTGGTGTTTGTCTTGGGGACCACCGCTGTTGGGAAGACAAAATTGAGCTTAAGGCTTGCTGAAGCTTTGCACGGGGAGGTGGTCGGGGCGGACTCGATGCAGCTATACAAGCACGCGGACATCATGACTGCGAAGGCTACTGCTCTGGAACAGGCAGTTGCCAAGCACCACATGCTCGACTTACTGGACCTATCCACTACCTCGTTCAACCGCAACAAATATCACAGGCTGGCCATGTCAGCTATTGACGATATCCACAGTCGTAAAAAGGTGCCAGTTATTGTTGGAGGAACGAACTACTATATCGAGAGTTTACTGTTCGACCAGCCAATCTCTGATGACCCTGAGCAGGAGCCGCTCAAGCCTGACCTGCTTTAGGCGCTACCTGAGATGACCTGCCAAGCAAAGTTCGATTACCTTCTGAAGGTCGACCCGCATCTGGCCGCCAAACTCGGTCCAAAAGACAATCAGCGACTAACCAACTACCTCCGACAGCATGCCATGACTGGCAAGGTCCCAAGTGCTGGAATGATCGATCTCGGAAACCAGACTCTGCGGTTTCCGAACTCGTTGATCTTCTGGATACGTTGCAATGATTTGCAGCAAATGCAAATCAAAATGGAGCAGCGCATCAACCACGAGATGCTCGGCAAAGAAGGAGTCAGTGAAATCCTGGCCATGCTCGACCAGTGTCCGGCAACCATCACGGGTGTGAACCAGTCCATTGGATACAAGGAATTCCAGCCATACTACTAATTTGCAAAGGCCAGGCTCGACATGCTAAAGAGGCAGGAGGGAAAGGAAATTGAAGCTTTTAAGATGGAGATAGGCGAGGCGATGGAGAAACAAGGACTGCTCGAAAGTGGAGAATCAAAGGAGCTACTAGCGAAGTGTGCTGAGCAGCTTCTTTAAAATACTTTCAAGTATGCCAAGAGACAGCTCAAATGGATCCGGCGCAAGATCATCGCCAACCAAAACCATCTCTAGATCCTTCCCAAAATTGTGCTGCTGGAGTATCAATCGTACAAGTAGTTCCCAGAGGTAATGCAAGCACTTTAAGAAATCATCTAGACAATAAAATGCAGACCCTAAGCAGCCTCTCAAGCAGTCCGTTCGGCGCATCCCGGCAAGTATTTGGTTTCGGAGGAGGAGCTCTACAAGTTGCTGGAAGGCACTCAGCCGAAAGCGCCAGGCGCTTGGCTGATGAAAGAATGCGAGGTTTGTAAGAAGACTCTCCGAGGAGAAAACGAGTTCCGAGAGCACATGCGTTCCTTCAAGCACAAGAAAAGACTATAGGCAATCGCTCGAAAGGCAACCAACTTGCAGCAGAAAATTGACAGGAAAAAGGATGAGAAGAAGCTCGCCGCCAATCGGGACCTGGACTGCGATTGATTGAATCATTCGGGTGCAAGCATGCAAAATAAATTTAAATGCAGGTCAACTACGCAAGTTCACTGAATGAATAAATATATTATCGAGAGAGATCGGCCCTGGTCTCAGCTGCAGCAGGGGACCGTGTGGAGGCAGTACTAAACAAAGCCCATCTTCGACCGAGACCCACCCATCGTGTTCGATTGCGACTGCTTGCTCTGCGCGCGCTACTAGCTCCAAACAACTCGCGAATAAGCCCAGCGCTTTATCACGAGCATCACCCGCGACCAGGCGATTAAGTCAAACTTGGAACTAGTGCTGAGGAGTCTGATCATCCCCCGCAACAAGGCCATAAAGGGGCAGCTCAACATCCGCATTCGAGAAACTTGTCTCTTCGAGCGAGGCGAGGCCGTGGCCATCTACCTCAACCGAGGTCCCGCCGACCTCTCCATCAAAGAAATTTCACGGCACATCAATAGCACTTTGATACAAAAGACATTCAACTAGTCACGGCGCTCTTACCGCGAGCACGCAGGCATCTAGTGCCGAGAGGCTGTCCTCATCTTCCATCACGGCCAGCCTCCAGAGGTCCTCTCAGAGTCTTAGTTCATTGCCGTTCTCGCAAAGCGCAAGAGCGATCTGTACTGGCAGACAGTGGAGCGGATCGTCAACTTCACTTGGAACCAACATTTCTAAGGTCGCCGATTTCTATTCTGGTATCATCAAGGAAGCATGCACTCGAAACTGATGAGCAGAGCAAAGCAGCTGCTCGACTCCATGATGTGGACTGCTGACAGGAAGGATCCCTCCTGGATCAGTCCGGACAGTGAAGAGCGATTCGAGAAGGCTCTGCCCGACAGCTAGCGAGCTATCTACAGCAGCTACAAGTTGTTGTGCTGGATGCAGCGCGTTCACTCAATCGAGGTGTCTCAAGGGCTGTTCGAATGGACGATCGACCCCACCGATTCAGTCTTGCTGCTTGATGCCCGAGGGCTGGTTTATAAACAGCTCCCGAAGTTTAGCTGGAATGAAGAGGTCTATGAGCACAGGATGAGAAGTTACCTCGAACAAACATTGGAGCGGAAGCCGAGACTCGAGGAGGATAAGCTCGACATGGGAAGGGTGCAGCGCATATCGCAAACCATGTACCGGCATTTCTACAGCATTCGCGAAAAACTGGGCCTTCTTAATATTAAAGATGACAACTCTTTTTCAGAACAAAGTGATGCCGCCTACTCGAAAATGCATCCCGAGGAAAAAAGTCCTCTCTCGACGCTGCTGAAGACCGGTGCCTGTATTGAAGCGCTGCAGCCCGGATTTCACACGCCTCCACGCTACGTGAAATGCAAGATGTCGGAAATCGTCAATCGGCTGACCCAAAAGAAACGTCCTAGAACGCAGGTTGACAAGAGAGAGAGGACAAGGCGAAACAGCTTTTGGCCGCGAGACCTCTCAAGCACGCGAGAAAAGTCCGTCCTGGAGACCGCCAGCAAGACACACTCGATTTTCCTGCGCGCCTGTAGCAGAAAATGATCAATGAATGTGCCCGGCAGACTGGACATCATGTAGTATTCAACACTAACAGTAAGCAAGAGCGTTGGGCGCGTGGCATGCGCGAGCCTGCGTAAGATGCGGATGCTCGGGGATCATGTCAGGGCTGCTAGGCTCCCTTCTCCTGGGGTTGCTCCACCTCCATCTCTTTTCCAGCCAGGTCCTTTTCTTTCTCAGGTTCACTCTCCCTGACCTAGTTGCCATCTTTCTATTTCTCCTTCACCTCTTCCTTGCCCTTATTGTCCTTTTCCCTTTACTTGTCCTTGTTCTCCTTGCTGTCCTTGTTGTCCTTGTC
Organism: Hippocampus zosterae; assembly: GCF_025434085.1. Taxonomy (NCBI): domain Eukaryota; kingdom Metazoa; phylum Chordata; class Actinopteri; order Syngnathiformes; family Syngnathidae; genus Hippocampus; species Hippocampus zosterae. The sequence continues at coordinate 22,456 of NW_026262796.1, forward strand.
CTTTCCCTTATCCCTTTCTCTATCCCTGTCCCGTTCCCTTTCCCGATCCCTGTCTCTATCCCTGTCCCTGTCCCTGTCCCTGTCCCTGTCTCTGTCCCTGTCTCTGTCCCTGTCACGGTCCCTGTCCCGGTCCCGGTCGCTGTCCCGCTCCTTGCGCCGCCGCTCGTCTTTCTTGGGATGACTGTTGCGGCTGGAACTGCTGCGCCTCCGTCGATGCCTGCGCCTCTTGCGATAACGCTCGCTTGAAGATCCGGATGAATCAAATGAACGAGAGTCCTACGAAGAACGAGAGCGTGACCGGGAACGAGAATAAGATCGACGATAACTTCTGCCCCTGCGGCGGCGCTGGCCTGCGGGCTAAACAGTAAGCCGGTCTCCGAAATAAATGCGCCCGTTCATTTTCCGAACTGCGTCTTCTGCGTCGTAGTAGTCCTCAAACTCCACGAACGCATAAGGCCCTTTGAACTGGATCTCTCGTATCTTGCCGTGCTTCTTGAAGATATGCCTGAGCTCCTCGGAGTCGACGCGCTTGGGGTAGCCGCGGACGTAGACCTCCGGGTTCTTGTCTCTCACCGACATTATCTTTGATGTATCCCGCCCGTATCCGATTAATCACTCTGAGCACAAAATCGCCATTCAAATTAGCCCGCAGTTCCTGGCAATACCCGAGCGGCCTCTTCCCCGGGCAGCCTCAGAACAGAAGAACTAACTACCCCCAAGCGGTCAAGCAGGTATGACCAGGCTAATTTCTGGTCGTTACTGAACTCTGCGATATTCAGTCATGATCGATTTATTCAGTGGCATAAATAAAATTATGGACCTCCCGAAGGACCAGCCACCCGGGGAAACTATTCCGCTTAAGGGCAGCCAGGCCTCAGTGCGCAACTCAAAGTACCTCTAGTACATCGGCCGCCGGTAAGACCGTAGTCGTTCTTCCGAACAGACTCCCAAAAACGACGAGCCCACTCCCGACCGCAAATTTGCCATGGCCAACGAATCGTTTCAAGAAAAGGCCCCTAGAGCTGCAGCCTATGCTGCTGAAGCCAGCGACCTCAAACAGCCCGAAAATGAGAGGTACGGCTACCACCGCAAATAGCCAGCCCGTCCTGCCGCTGAGTTGGGAGGCGCAAATTCTCATCAGCTCGTAAAGGGCCAGTCCATCAAGAAATCATATCTCGTCAAGGATGACCTGCCGCGGTCTTCAGCCACTCCGCCGCAGCCATCCCCGCCCAAGGCAGACGAGCCCCGTCCTTCCAGATACTACAGCCCCCTGCACCGCCGCAATCGGTAATACCGCCCACCTCTCAACAGCAAGAGCAGGCACCTGCACATGGCCTCGGGAGGAGAAATTACACCACGTCCTTCGCGCATGTGGTCCCCTCAGCGCACTCACCATCGCTTCTACAACCGCTACTAATACGACCCATACCGCCTCCAGGGGAGAGCCTACATGGGGGCGTTTTCGCCCAGCCGGCATCGTCCTATCTACCAGGAGCCTCGCAAATCCTTCTGGCCAGGCAGGGCATTTAGTCCCCAGAAGCGAAGGCTTTTTTCATATGAAAAATATTGACCACTCAGTGCCGTTCACAGCAAGTTTTTGCTGCTCGCGCCGCCATGCCATCTGCTCATCCTCTGCGACCGGCCGTCCAGCCGCCTGAAGTCTGAGATCATCGCGTGCATTTCCATCAGTTCTTTGCGCATCTTGGGCTTGTCCCGGGGCATACCCTTGGGAACTCGATTAACCTTCAGCAATCGAAGGGATTCTTGCAGGATTTCATGTTCTGCCGTTCGGATTTCGCTAAAGACAGCTTCGAGCTAGCGCTCATGGCGCTGGCGCAGCTGGGCTAGTTCGTTAGCGAACTGCTCCTCCTGCTCGAGCAGCTTCCGTTCGATGGCAGGAACCAGCACCACCTGTTCTAGCCTCTGCTCCAATGCACCTTGAAGAATTATCTGCTACTGATTTTCGGTATCGAAGTGAGTTTCAAGCAAGGATCGGGCAAGAGCAAGGGTAGCTTGTAGCTCGGGCATCTGGTGCTCAAAGAAACGGTACTCGGTCAGGAACCGGCTCGTGAGGGCCAGGCACTCCAGCTGACTGTTCTCGACTTGCTTCAAGGCGAATCCGCCTTCCTCCCCACGCTCCAGCTCGAGGAGTCCAGCCTGCAGCCCCCGAAAGGCCAATTCGATCTCAGTAGTCTCCTCCCCCTCCAACACACTGGTCTCACGAAAGCATAATCCTTAATCGTCAAATACCATTTTTAAATCTACTGGCTTCCACCCGGGAAATCAGCCGCTTTACTGCCTGGCAAGATTTCAGGTTCTTTTCCAGCCCGGCGCCCAGGCTCAGTGCCTTCCGAAACTCATCGCGCAGGCTGGCCATGTCTCCTGCCCGTCCATGCGCGAAAACGAAAGACTCGTCGTAGAGTGCAGCCAACATCCCAATCTTGAGCACGAAGTCGTTATCCTGGCGGGCTGTGTGGGGCTGAGGCGGGGGCTGTGCGAACATTTAGCGCAGCTTGGGCAGGTGGTCCGCACCCAGCACTGCGACCACGGGCCTGTCGTCACCGGAGTCCACGCAGCTCACTATGCAATGGTAGAAGCTAGCCTATCTTCCCCAGAACTGGAAGAAGCGGTCGTCGGCGTACACGATGGGACTGTGCAACTCAGGCGCGGCGCCCTTGCAGTGGCCGCAGCCCGTCTTGGCCAGCTCCCAGAGGAAGTCCAGCTCCTCGATCATGTATTGCACGCGGACCAAAGAGTAAACCTTCTTGACGGTGGTCAGGTCATGCGTGGCGGCGACGCTTTCCAGTTCTTCCTGCAGAGTCAGGTCAGCAAGGACGAACTTGCTCCTTCGGTCTGCCAGCGGCCGCACGCTCTCTGCATAGATCAGGCTGGCGAATTAATGCGGCCGCAGTTAGTCCTCCTCGCGGTAGTACACCACCCGCTCGTTCTTCCTGATTGTGAAGAAGCTGTCCCGATACTCTAAGTAATCACGCACATAGAAGTCCAGCGCCTCGCCTTACAGCTCCCGCAGCGGAAAGCGAGGGCTGAATCTGGCCCGTCCCCCGAGGTCGAGACCAAGAGCAGATAGTCTGCCGCCGCCGAGGGAGGGCCGCACTTGCCCCGCCTGCAGTCCCGGCATTTCCAAGACGATGATCTTGCCTTCCCCTCTGAGCAGATCCTTCTTCAGACGCAGCAGTTTGTTCATGTTGTTGTGCTCAACACCGATGAGGCTGACCGGCCGGCCCTTGACAGAGACCTCCAGCCGCTCTTCATGAGGGCCGCGCCGGGCACGGGCCCTGCTGGTCTTCTTTTGGAGTTCCTAGAAGTTGATCTTGAAGGACTGAAAAGGCAGCACGCTTTCCTGCATGTAAGCGAAGGAATGCTCCAGCACACGCAGCTCATTCACTGAGTACAAATGGGTACGGCTTTCGAGGTGCTTCTGAATCCCTTGCAGGATGGGCAGCTCGTCCCCCTCGAACTGCATTCCCCCCAGCACCTTCACCAGTTCCATCACGCCCTACTTGTCGATCCAAGACAGCCCGCTACGGAAGGCCTGTTTCAGTCTCGGTCTGAGCTCAGGACTGTTGATCCGTGAGAGGTTGGTGGCGAGTCTGCTCAGGGAGAGGGCCAGAGGCAGGCTGTCGGCCTCGAGGCCGTTCAGGAACGTGCCCAGATTCTCGTCGAACAGCTTCTTGACTGCGGCGCGGAGGTTCTTGCGCTCGGAGCAAGTGTGTTTCAAGGCCTGCAATCTCACAAGCATCATTGGCTCAGCTGCAGGGCTTCTCGGGCAGCCCGTCCGTCCCCTCGCTCCAGGGCTACCACCGCCTGATCGACTGCTCGCTTCTTCTGGGGTTCTAACTCCACCCTCGACAGCTCAGCAAGAGCGTCGCCCATGAGCTCCTCTGTGAAGAAGCTATCGATAACTTCCTGCCGCGCCTCGGGCGTGTCCACGCCCAGCAGGCGCTCGAGTCCCGCCTGACTGAACTGCGGAGGAAGCAGCCCAAACAGCGAGTTGAGCAGAGCGAAGAACAGCTCGGTGTTGCGCTGCGCATCCTCGATGAGGTAGAGATCCTTGGTCGAGCTGTTGCGCTCGAACTCACGGAGGAAGGCTTCTATCTCCAGCTTTGTTTCTGGGTCCGCGAAATCCACCTCCTCGCGGTCGGTGGTCAACCTGAGCGAGCCTTCGAGCAGCTCCTCCATATTTAATGAGCAAGGAAATCAGAGAGCCAACAACCAGCAAGTCCGAGCTGGACCGCCAGCCTTCTCTTCAGCTGGGCTCGGCCTTTGTGCCGATAGAGCTGTCGATGAACGATGGGGTCCATCGCACCCACCACTCGCTCATCCGCCAGTCCCCCAAGAGTGAGCGAAAACCCCTTTGCCCCCTGCTTGAGCCGGTCGCGGCCAGCGGGGTTGGCGCGACCGAGCTGACTTAAGTCCTTGTCTTCATGCAGTACGAGTGCAAGGAACTATAACGGCTAGAGAAGGAGACAGTCAACGACCCCTAGCTGCAGCTCCAGTTACTGAGCCGCGTCCAATAAAACCTCTTTCTGATGGACCCGCCCCCCTCCTGCTCTGAAGTACCAGCCTTTCTGGACGTGCTTGCTCACGAGGCCATAAAGCTGTAAAGAGTATCCCTCGCTATTGAAGGCAGACTGATGACAGCTCTAGGTCTGGGGGCGGCCGAACGCAGGGAGTTCATAGAGCAGCTGGTGGAACTGGAGCTGGGGCGGGAAGGGAGGAGCAGCGGAGGGGGGCCGAGCCCGGGGGCGGTGCGGGCGCAGTTCGGCCGGCTGCGCAGGAGGCTGAACGCAGAGTAGTGCAAACTAATCGAGAGGAGATTGGAGAGAATAGACTGACGTTTAAATTCAAATTTAACCGATGCTTGCCCGCTCTTCCCGACTAGAGCAGGTCGATGACCCCATCGACCTCATCGCCTGCAACCTCAACAAGCTGCAGGAGGAGTTCCTCGATCTCGACGGCACCGACTTCCCCCTCGCCTCATCTCCCAAAGCCATCCCCCACGAAGACGAAACTGCCTTGTCCCGCCCAGCCAACACTCCAGCTCAGCCTCGCCTCCAGATCACTTGCTAAGACCTGCCTCGCGCCAGTCCTGAACCCTCCGGTTACTTCGACCAGTCGAGTTCAGACCGCTTCGGCAGCGAACCGATGGAAATCCCCTAGGAGCCGGAGGAAGGGCAGGACGAGGATGCGTAGTACGAGGGCGAAGAGGAGGACTCCATCGAGCGGGCGGTCTTGGAACACATTACTCAGCACTACGGCGCCTTCATGGAAGAAAACGCGGAACTCTGGAACGAGATGGCCTATGCATAGCGGATCGAGCAGGTGCTATCTCTAGTGGAGTCGAGCCCGGGGTCGGACGCAGTGCTGGGCCCGTTGGCCTACCTGTTCTAGGTGCTGTACCACTTCAAAGGCTCGTTGCAGCTGGAAACTCTACAGGATATCGCAGGGAGGTTGGCTCCGCTGATTGGCAAGGGCGTCAAGGGGCTCTGCGTGCTCGAAATCCTGGCCGTGCTAGGCTCTGCTGCCCAACCCCACCTCAACGAGATCGGCAGGCTGCTGCTCGACGAGGAAGAGCCTCTGCTCCAAAAGAAGGCCTTCTTGGCCATGGCCAACATGGACTACCCTGGCATCTTCACCCTTGTAGATATTGCCAGCAAGGATTACTCGAGTCTTGGCTGCAACTTGCTCTCCAAGCTCGCTGAGACCAGGCTCGTTCAGGAGCGCACCCTCTGCCCCGCACTCGTGGCCGAGGCTGTCGGCAAAGAGCCAAAGGCCAGACGCAGGGCCATATCGTTGCTCCAGCGGCTGGACCCGGCGGCCCTAAACCCATTCCTCGATGGACTGGCAACAGGGCTTCACGGTAGTCCCGACGCCAAGGAGTTGGCTGACCTGATCGCACGCAGTGGTGAGACAGGAGCCAGAGTGCTTGTTCGAGAACTGGCCGCCGCCTCTCCGAAGGACAAAGTTTTGATCCTTGAGGCCATCGGAATGGAGCATGAGAATTAGTCTCGGCTTTAGATCGTAGTGGAGGAGCGCACGATCCACCCCTATCCCGGCCAGCTGGTCAACTGGCAGGCTGAAGAGTCCCGCGTGGTAATCGACTTCACTGACTTCTTGGCCGCACTGCATCGTATGCTCACGGAACTCTACCAGGATTACGCCCAGGGCAGGCCGATCGCTACTGACCCTTTCGCTGATGGCTACGCACAGTGGTTCACCCTGCTCGATGTGATCGACTCGAAGATCGACTCAGAAATCGCGCCTCAGAACGTGCTGCTGCGGGGCATCGTGCCTGAGCTGGCGAGCTAGTTTGCAGCAGTCAAGCGGGCTGCGCTCCAAGCCGTTTCCCGGCTCAAGAATATAAACTTCGTGGATGGCACTGACAAACTCATGAAGGCGCTGGCGGACAAAGACTCGCGAGTCCGGGTCGCCGCCTGCGAAGTCATTGCCAAGGCCACCTAGCCACCACCGCGACTGCTTCACAAGCTGGTCGCCCTTCTGAAGGACAGCTTCTGGAACGTGAGGGTCAGCGCATGCACCACTCTCGGGACAGTGGTGCTCAACCCTCCCGACTACGTGCTCGACGCCCTGGTCAGGTGTCTGAAGGAGGGCTCGATCAACCGGACCGTGGTGTGCTCAACCCTGTGCAAGATGGGGTCGGAAGGGGTGGGCATCCTGGTGGAGCTGCTGCAGCTGAAAGGAGTGGAGGCCAAGCTGAAGGCGGCCATCCTGTCTTGCCTTCAGGAGGTGGAGCTGGGTCAGCCGGCCCTCGATTTGACTGTTAAGGAGCTATTCAGACTGGCCCGCTAAAAGAGCCTAGAGCTAAAGATGTGCGCACTGCGAGCACTCAGCGAGCTGCAGGCCCGCAACGAGGCCCAGAATTCCTCTTCGCCCACCGCCTCGATGTACCTGCGTGCCCGCAGCATGATGCCTCTGCTCTACGAGTTGCTCACCGACTCCCACGAGACCATTCGAAAGCTCAGCCTTTAGATGATCCTCGTCTTCGGCTCGCAGGCAGAGCTGCTGCTCGTAGAGGGGCTGACCAAAGAGCCCAGCTGGCAGGTCAGGCTGGAGTGCGCGCGGGGGCTGGCCCAACTCGGCCCGCACAATTTCAGGGCACTACTGTTCGGATTGCGGGATCAGGACAGTCGGGTGCGCAAGGGCACAGCCACAGCCATGCTGCAGTTCGAGGGGCCGGAACAGATCGCCAGCTGCTTTTTGGAGCAGAGCAACCAGGTGCCGTCTATCCTCAGCCACATCGGAGACATCCTCTCGGCGAAGGGCTGGTCCAAAGGCCTGGAGAGCCTGCTGCGGGGGGTGAGTGCTCTCCTCGGCAGGTCAAAGCCGGCTTCTGCAGACAAGGAGAACAAGTTTACAAATGTTATCCGAAAAAGGTGATTATTGCATATGTCGGAAATTGCATAGCCTCAGTCCCAGCTCCAGGCCCAGGCCCCGCCCGCAGAGGACTGTCAGTAGAGGCAAGAGCAGCACAGTTCAATCTTCGGGCCTGACAAGCAGCCATCTCCTAAAAAGCCAAAGCCGTAAGCGTAAGGCCCTTCTAAGCCCCCGCCTCCGGTGATGCCGCTGGCCTTACTCGAATCCGCAGAGATCGAGAAGGCCATCGAAGAAAGGATCACCATGCAGTCCAAGAAAATACGCACAAACGCGGACAACAACCTGAAGTACTACGCTTTCCACCTGTCGGTGGCCGAGGATGTGGCGAAGGCACTCCAGCAGAGGCTGAAGTTCATCGACTCTGCGCACGAGGCCAACCGGGAGGTCATCCTCGACTTTGCGCGGAAGGCGGGCCTGTTCACTGAGATTTTCCGGAAGTGCAGGGGAATGCAGGACTCACTGTAGACCGGGAAGAAGCAGAAAACCCTTCTGCCCTCGCTGCTGACGGTCTACTCCGAGGCCATCGTCCTCGAGGACCGGCACCGCGAGGAGTGGGTGCGCATGGGAAAGGAGATGTCCCAGCACGAAGAAAAGTTCACTGCGGCCGAAAAGACAGCCCGCAAGCAGCTGGCGAAGGGGTTCGAAGCACTTGGCAAGCTGAGGGACAACTTCGTGAAGGTGCGGGGCAAGCAGACGGACAAGCTGGCCCTCAAGCGCATGGAGGTTATCGACCTGCAGCAGATTTGCCAGGGCGAGTATACAGTGCGGTCCTGCATCAAGGAGCTGGGCGGGGCAGTGGTCTCGCTCTACAAGGACATCATTAAGTTCGAGACTTTCTACCACCGACAGCTGCAGGCCATCTTCAAGTAGTGCCGCAAGCTGTACAGCCAGCTGTTTTCTGACCGCGAGCTCAAGAAGCTTGACGCGGCATTAGACTCCCTCTCCGACCTGAAACTCCTCGAGCAGAGTTTCTAGACCCGCAACGTGCTGCCCCAGGCCCTGCTGGAAAAGGTCGGCAAGGTGCTGCCCGCCTCGGAAGGGCCCCTCAACATGCCTGAGCTGGAGGCCATGCTGCAGATCAAGGACGAGGGCCGGGTTCTGCACAACCTGTCCGATCACATGAAGTCACTCAACCTCAAGACCTTCGAAGTGTAGGTGGATGAGGGGCTGTTCGGCAGCTGGCGGAGGGCCTGCCTGCAGGTGGCTCTGGACCGGATGATCTACCTCACCGCCATCAACTCGGAGGAGGTGCATGCGCGGTTCAACGCACGGCACGTGAAGCTTACCCGCAAGAGCGCGCTAGAGGTGGTGCTGGGCGAGACCTTGAAGGGTCTGATCTTCAACTCCAAGCACGAGGTGCGGCTCAAGTTCAAGGAAGACGACCACGTCGAGTAGCTCTGCTGCATGCTCGACAAGCAGGTGTGATCTTCAATTATGCACTCCCAACTTGCCTTCGTCCTGCAGAGGGAGTACCAGACGCCCATGCCCGTTGACTGCTTGGTCAGCAAAAAGGGTTGCCGTGCTGCTGCCTACTACAAGCTGCAGGACGGGGTCCACTCTGGCGGGCTAGAGGTGTTTTCCCCCCGCCCCTACCAGTACACGGATGGGCCTGTCCTAGATTTGTCTTACCAACCCGAAACCAGCTCCCTTCTGGCTGCCTGCCGTTCAGGGTCCATCCTGTTTCTGGCCCTAGAAAATACCAACATCCTTGAGAGAAAGCTTACCGAGCACCCTTTGCTGTTCGTCGTCGGCAACGAGCGCGGGCGGTTTGCCGCTGTCAGTGCTGACGGGTGGGCCTTCTGTGGCGATGCGTAAAGTTAGAGTTCTGCCAAACCCATGGAATTTTCGGGTTGGGCGGGCTGTCTGCTGACAGACTAGGTGATGGCCTGTGGAGGAGACTAAGAAGGGCTTTTTCTATGCGACTTCAGAACCGAAAAGCCTTCAAAAGTCTGCAGAGGCCTCTCCGGGATTTGCGAACTAAAGAACCAGCCGAGCCTAAACCGGCTCCTGATCGGCTCTTTCAACAACAGCCTCGCGGCAGTCGACATGCGCAAGCCCGAACACCCTTTGTTCGAAGACAAGCAGGCGGGCGGGGTTTGGCGGATCGTCCAGCACGACGAATAGCACAGCCTGTACCTGCTGGCACTTTACGACCAGCACTGCTTCGTGGTGGCGCGGGAGGAGGGCGGGCGTTTCGTGGAGAGAGGGCGACTGGGGCACGAGTCGCTGGCGTACGCGTGCGACTGGGCAGGGGGCTGGGCGGTGACGGCCTCGTTCTACGACGGGGTGGGGCGAGAGTGGAGGGCGGAGGGTAGGGTCATTTCATGATTTTAAAGTTGGAGAGGGAGGAGAAGTTGCTGATGGTCTTGGACTTCTCCTTGGCGGACTCGCGCTGCTTGAGGATGAAGGTGATGACGGTGCGGCCCACCTGCACGGCGATCTTGTCCCAGCCCGCGGGCAGGTTCTGCTTGGCCTTGATGAGGGTGCCGAACTTGGAGTTGTTGTCCAGGATGAGGAAGTTGCCCTCCTCGTACTTGATGAAGGCGTGGGTCCGCGACACCGAGATGTCCGACACCCGGATCTCGCAGTTGTGCCCCCGCCCGATCTTGATCAGCTCCTTGGTCGATTCCAGGATGTGGATGTAGCGGTGGCTCTTCTGGCTGGCGTGCGACTCGATGATGATGTAGGGGTTCACGGCGGGCCGCTCCAGCCGGAAGAGCTCGTGGTTGACGCCCTTGCGGACGATCGACTTGGGCAGGGGCGTCAGGCAGATCTCGCACTCGAAGCCCTTGAACACCAGCAGGGTGGCGTAGTTGACCGACTTCTTCTTGATCTTGGTGTCGAGCCAGTGCTTCAGGCACTACAGGTGGGTCAGCAGGCAGCTGCCCTTGCACTCGCAGGGCGAAATCAAGAAGTTGTCCTCGGTCTGCTCGTCCGTCAGGCAGATCCGGCACACGCCCTCCTCGTCCTTCTCCATGTGCATCACGTCGCTCAGTTCCTTGGCGATCATGTTCTCCACCGTCTCACTGCTGGTCATCACTCGCTCCTTGTCATTCCGCATCTCCAGCACCGTGTACTCCATCCGCCCCATCTTGATCACGTCCCCCACGTTCAGGGCGTACCCCTTCTGCGAGCCCTCGCTGTTCTTCAGGCTGCGAACGATCAGGAACACGTCGCTCCGGGGCGGCGGGGGCGCCAGGCCCAGCAGCTCGCCGGGTTCGTCCATCACGTTGATCTCGTACTTGGGCTCGTCGGCCACGAGCGGACCCTTGCGGGCGTTGAAGACCGCGAGGAGGCGGTTCTCCTCACTGAGGGGGCGGAGGACGCGGGCCTCGTCGAGGGTGTTGACGAGAATCTAGCTGGCTGGTGAGGAAGGGACTCTTCTCGTTGCGCATGATGACGGTGGGCTGCTCGACCTTGAACTTCTTCTGGGTGTAGTTGCGGCTCTCGTAGTCGAAGAGTCCGTGCGAGTCCTTGGACCAGGTGACGGCCTTGATTTCGAGGACCGGTATCTGGCGGTCGAGCAACTGCATCTTGCTCTTGAGCATATTAATTTTGATGCCTGTCTGACAGTTATTATATGGAGCCGCTCCGGGTGCGGGTGCTCAACCTGCCCGCCCACCTCACCGTCCGCCTCGCCAGCCCCTTCCAGCCCCTCGAGACCCCCACCTTCCGCCCCCGCCCCTGACTCCGATGGTCATCCCTCCACCACTGTCTAAAAGTAATCATCACTCCCCGACGCGAATGTATACCCCCGGAACAGGGCCTTGTCCACTTTCCCCTCCATCGGCTCCTCTGTGTCCAGCCCCTGCTCCGCCGCGCTCACCTTCCCTCTGTACGGCGCCCGTAGTTCCCGACAGCTCAGCCTGCCCCACGGAAAGTCCCTCAGAAACGGGTGCGCCTTGACTTGCACCACCCCATGCCAGCCAAGCCGCTGCTCCGGCTTGCGCTGCAGCAGCTGGTTAATGAAGTCCGCGCTTTCGACGGACCACCCCTCGGGTATTTCACCGAGGGCGATGGCGACCTGGTGGCTCAGGATTTTGTCCCGGATCTCCTTGCGGCTGCCACCGGTGTAGGGCCGCCTGCCGAACATCAGTTCGAAAGCGATCACCCCAAGTGCGAACATGTCAGAAGCCAGTCCCTGCTCGTGCGAGCAGATGGCTTCCGGCGACATGTACCCGGGGGTGCCGCTCGAGTCCAGCCGGTCCCTGCCCTGGACCACGCTGATGCCCAGGTCGGTCAGCTTCAGGAAGTGGTCTCTGGTGACCACGATGTTTTCAGGCTTGATGTCTCGATGGATCACCTTGCAGCTGTGCAGGTACTCGACCGCCAGAACCAGATTCGCCATGAAGAACCGGCTGTGTTCCTCACTGAACCTGCCCCGCTGGAGCATGTGCGCCCGCAAGTCTCCGCCCGATTCGTATTCCAGGATCAGGTACAGATTCCGTGCCGTCTGGAAGGCCTGCACCATGTTGACGAGAAAGGGGTGCCTCAATTCCTCAAGAAGGAGGCGTTCATTAAGAACGCTCTGCACGGACTCCTTCTTGAGCACCTTCAGCTTCGACATCTCCTTCATGGCGAACAGTCTGCCCAGCCCATCCGACACCAGCCAGACCTTGCCGAAAGCACCCTTGCCCAGCACATTCAACTTCTGAAAGCCCTTGACCGGGCGCAGCAGGGTGGTGGTACCGCCCCGCACTTCCAGGCGAGAACGAGCCCTGGGCTGCGAGTAGGAGAGCCGGTCGCCTGTGCGGGAGGGGGCTCTGCGGTCCTGCTGGCCAGAGACTGCTTGCGGACAGTCTTCTTTGAACTCATTTTGGCTTTCATCAATAACGACTGATTACCAACCGGTTTAAATTCATGGAAGAGGAGGAGCGCATCTGCTGCTACCTCGAGCCCCTCCTGACCGAGCAGCCGCCCCCGCCAGCCCGAGTCCACCGACTTCTGCCAGCTCATGCTCGCCCACACTCTTCGCCTTGCCGCAGACTTCGAGAACCTGGCGGCCAGGACTGCCGGCAGCCCTTCTTAGGGGACTGAAAAAGACTGGACTGCGCAGGAAATGAACTTCAGGGCCGCCCAGGCCGAGGAGTAGCTGCACTTCGCGAGGGAGGAGCTGACCAGCTGCAGTGCAAGGAAGTGCTGGGCGACGTGGTGAGCATAGTTGTCACCCAGCAGCTGGCTTAAGAATTGCATCATCACAAGCGCGAGAACTAAAGGCTGCGTTCCGAGCCTAGCCTGCACCCACACTTCGCGAACACGAACTCTTCCCAGTCCAGCAGCCTCAACCACAACAGTTTCAGCTCATCGATCAACGAGGACGAGGAGCACAGAAAGAGCTCGATCCACCGCGAGATCAGGACAGTCATGGCCGTCCGCAGTGTCAACCACCGTCGCATCAGGGACTGGGAAAAGCAGTTCCAGGCCAGGACTGGCCGCCTTCCCGCCGAAGGCGAAAAGGAAGAAATTCGGGACTATTTGGTGTTGCAGGAACTGTACCGGTCTACGATCACCGTGCTGCAGCGGATGCGCCCCGAGGACCACAGTGCTGAAACCACGGGGCGCCTCTTGAAAGAGGACCTGCAGAGGTCGGCTGGCAAGGAGAATTACTCGGGCAGACACCCAGACGAGTCAAGGGTCAAGGGGCGGATGACCAGTCCCCTGGAATTGTAGCTCAGCAGGGCCAAGACCGATCGGCTGCAGATGGAGGATGAGCTGGCGATGCTCCGTCACTAGCGGGTTGAGCTCGTGCAGATGCTCAGCCAGGAGCGCAACTAAAGAAAGAAGATTGCCAAGGAGCTGGACCAGTGCAGGGGCAGGATTCAGGTCTACTGCCAGATCGACCACTCTCTTGAAGGGCGGTCTGCGCTAATTGCAGAAGACGCAGAGACCGTCAGGGTCGAGACCAGCCGGCTTTCAAAGCGGTTTGAAGTGGACGGGTGCTTGGGCGAGGACGTTGAGCAAGCATTAGCTGGACTGGCCAGGCAGGTCTCCGAGGGCTTCAACGTGAGTCTCATCTCAGCAAGCACATCCTCCCCGCACTAGGTCCTGCAATCCAGAGCTGTCCAGCAGTTCATCGACGAAATTACGGGACACTGTCCAGCCTGTCCTAAAATTGAAGGGGCCATGCTGCTAGTAAAGGAAAAGGCCTACGACCTGCTGGAGGGCAGGTCGGTGCAGATCCGGAAGGAGGCAGCCAGCCAGTTGCCAGGGGCTGTCTGGCACGAGGTCCGCAGGGGCTGCGATCTGGCCAGCTTTATTGACGCAGGGCTATCTAAAATCGGTCCTGCTACAGAGGGACACCTCTTCGTCCTGCTGTCAGTAACTCAACAAGGCTAGCCCTGTCTTTCAAGCAAAGTGACTCTGGCAGTGCTCAACCCTTCGGACCTGGGCCTGTTCACGGAGTCGGCTGCTGCCTCGCTGCTGCTCAAGGACCCCGTCGGAGGCAACTGCAAGACGGTGGTGCTTCACCAGCTCCATTCAAGCGAACTCTAATTGGCCTTAGACTGCCTGGCGCTAGGCCAGAAGTACCGGCAAGTGATGAACCGGCCCAGAGTTAACTAAGACTGCAGGAGCGAAGCAGTGAGCCGGCTGAGCGTCTAGAACGAGAGTCTGAGGAAGTTGCTCAGGCGCAGGGATTCGGGGGCAGCCAGTCACGGCAGCATCAAGAAGGAGAGAGTCAGTCCCTTCCGGGCCAAGTGATTTCGATCATCTCAAGCGTTCAGGACTTGCTCCAAGGCGGCGTCCCCCTCCTCTTTGGACAGCTTGCACTCCTCCTTGAGCGGAAGGCGGGGTGGGTCTTAGGGCAGGCCGCTGATGGTCACCACTTCCTTGTTGACCACTTCGATGAACAGTTCTTCGTACATCTCGAAAAACCGGTGAAAGGTGTCCATCCAGAAGGCGCTGAAGCGCTTGGCCGTGTCCAGACTGAAGACGTGAACCGAGCTGGGCGGGTGGAAGAGCGAGTGCCTTACGACCAACTCGTTGAAGTAGCTGTAGGCCTCTTCGCGCGTGAGGCGGTCCTGGACCGACCGGATGAACACCTCGACTCCGATCTCAAAGATACTGCTGAGCTCCTGGAAGGTGGCCTGCTCCTCCTCGGCGAATTGTAGGAGAGTGGTAAGAAACTGCTGCCAGATGGCCTCTTTTTGTTGAGTGCGGACCTTGGGAAAGGCGGGGTAGAGCGCAGCCAGGAGAGCGCCCCTGCTGGTGGTGCCCCTAAGTTCGGCGTAGGTGCTTTCGGTCAGGATCTTCTTGCCGAAGAACCGGGCGGACAGTTTCTCAGTCATGAATGAAAGATGATGGTCATGCGGGCAGGGAGGGCAGCCGGCGGCGGGCCAGGCGGAAGACCGGGCCCCTGCGGACGGGGGAAGGTCCATGCGGCGGGGCGGCACCCCCCACGAACTGGAAGAGTAGGCGGTCTATATCGCTCTAGGTCAGGTCCTCGCCGCAGCCCTCTTCCATTCTAAAATCAAGGGAGGGCGACTGAGTTTATATCGCCAATTAATGAGGCCGGACCCGAGTCGCTTCCTCCTGCTCATCAAGCCGGAATGCTTTGAGCTGGCCCAGGCAGAGACCCTCGAGAAGGCCATCCAGCACTACTCCCAGGAGTTTGGGGTGTTCGAGGAGATGGCGATGGGCCCCGACGAGCTGGAGCACAAGCTGCGCAACTACTTCCACGCGGAAGAGTTCTACCTGCCCTCGCTCGCGCAGATCGACTGGCTGGCCCGCTATATCCAGCAAGAGGAGCCCGGACTGCTCGAGCTTTATCACAACTACTACTTAATCGGCGGGCCCGCTCCCGTCGTCTGCCGCAAGGACCTTTTCGACAAGGTCAGCGATCTGCTCAAGCGCGACAACCTCTCCTGCTCCACCGCTGTCAGCCGCCAGCCCGAACCCTGCAGCAATATCCTTCCCCGCGTCGACCTGCCCACCCTGCGTGAAGCCCTCTCCTTCATCGAAGAGCTGCCTCCCGTGGACACCGGCCCGCGCGAGATCGGGACCACAGGGGCTCGGACCTACTTTTCGGTGCGAGTGCACAGGCTGGAGCTTCTGCTGGTGGAAACCCGGTTCGACAGCCCCGAGGAGATGCTGCGGCTCGTGCATTCGCAGCGCACTCTTCAGTCACTGCAGTCGGGGCTGGTCCTGCCGCTCTACTACTACGACCTAGAAAAAATAGATTTTTTGGTCCTGGGACTGGCCTACCAGCCGGCCGAGTGCGCGGGGCTGGACTCTCTCCGCAGCCCCGACCTAGCCGCACCCGCCCTCGACCAGCTCAGAGCCCTGGTCCAGCACCTCCACCAACACCGCCACTTCAACCTCCGCATCCCCTTGGACCAGGTCCTCTGGACAGGCGGCTCCATCAAGGTGCTCGGGCTGGACGTGAACTAGCACTCTAGCTACCTGCCCCTGCTGCAGCTGTACCACGCGACCGGACATGAGACGGGCGCCTGGCCAGAGGACGGGCAGCGCGCCTGCGACCCGGGAAGAACGACCTTCTGGAGCTGTGCAGGGCATGCGTGGCTGTGGGCTCGGGGATGCACATTAGTTAGTATGAGTTCGTGCGGATGCTGCGGCGGGGGCAACTGCCGGTGCAGGGAGCGGACCCCCTGGCCGACTTCCTCCGCAGCACTCTGCCGGCACTCTGACCTGATGAATCATAGACTAGCAATTATTATGGACAGGCGCAGAACCAAGCTAAAGAGCACTGCCATGATCGCCAAGGACTCTGCCCACCAGCTGGCCCACCTCGAGGAGAACGACCACGAGTCCGAGGAGTACGCCCCTGCCTACAAGGACCTCCTCAACGAGCCCATCTACCTCTTCAACATCGATGAGCTCGGCAAGGCCAACCCCGGCGCGTACCTCTTCTTGCGCGTGCTGAAGGCCTGGGGGCTGATGGCCGTGCTGCTGGCGGGTTTGGCGGCTATCCAAGCCATTCTTAATTTCCAGGACACGGGGCTAAAGCCCATCTACGATACCCTGCCTGGCTCGACCATCTACAGCTATTTCGGACGCATGTCCTTGGGCAACAATGACGCGATCAGCCGGGAATCCATGGACGTGCAGGTTTTTGGGGCATTGACTATGGCACTGTTGGTGCTGCTGGTCACCGGATACTCACGACTTACCTGCGTGCTCTACCGCGGGGAGGAACTGGACCTAACGCAGTACGCGTTGCGGCTGAGCATGCCTCCGGGAGTACGTGACACGCAGCGAGTGCCCGAGCTGTTCAGAGAGGCGTATCTAAAGGGCTGCGTGGCAGAGGTGACCCAGATCCTGAACCTACCAGTCCACGAACTGACCGAAATCTCGAGGTTGCGGCGAGAGATCCCATTGGCGGAGAACAAGGAGGAGCTGGTAATGTAGCGCGGCAGAATCATTGACAGCCTCAAGAAAAGCCTTCGCGAGATCGATGTCCTTGACTGTTACGTCATCCTCGAGACCAAGACCACCAAGGCCTCCATCCTCGCAGAGTTTGGGCTTTGTGCCAAGCGTGACCGTGAACTCGAGCTGCACCAGGGCTACTCCATCGAGCCCGATGTGCCTGCCCCCGAAGACATCATCTGGGACAACCTGTCCACCTCCCGTGCTCATGTCCTGCTGGGCCTAGTGCTACTGGCCTTGGTCCTCGCAGCTTCTTTGATCCTGCTGCCGGGACTGATCGGCCTGGGCTACTACCTGTTCGCCTCGGAGACGGCCTGCCCCGCCTCAACGCCCTCGCTGGATGAGGTGCTGGCGGACAGCACGTACCTCGCATGCTACTGCAAGGCAGCCCTGCCCGGCTACGACGTCAGCGAGGGCAAGATCTGCATCCGGATCTATCCGCAAGTCATCCCGGAATTCTACCCGGCGCTGGTGATGGCGGCGCTGGTCTGGCTGTTCAACTGGGCGGACAGCCTGCTGCTCAGGCTGGCGGGACTGGCCATGCACCTGCACCGCAAGACCTCGCTCTCTCTGCTGTTCTGGCTGGGCGGGACCTTGCTCGGCCTGCTCAACTCGCTGGTGATCCCCTTGCTCTGTTTCAGTAGCATCGAGGGCTTCGTACCCCTCAAGCGGCTGACTGTACTGCCTCTGACGGGGCTGGACCTGGACCGCCTGACGTTCTACCCCGACTTCACCCGAGAATTTCACTACTACTTCTCGCTCTACCTGCTGTGCTTCATGGCCTTTGAGACTGCCAACCTTGTGCTCAGGCCCCTCTTCGACTGGCTGCTCAGGATGGCCACACGAGGCGTTGGGCGAGGCGAGATCAAGCGCCAGTTGTTCAGCCAAGACCTCGCTGTGCTCATGGCCTAGGTCACCACCCTGATCTGCGTGACCCTGGCCGGCGGGCTGACCATGCCGGTCCTCTACGGCGGACTGTTTTTGAACATACTGGTACGGTTCTGGGTGGCAAAGTATTCCCTGATGCACCTGACAGCACAGCTGCCCCTCTACAGCAGGGCCGCGGTGCTCGCGGCGGCCAAGCTGCCCCAGCTCGCCCTGCTGGCCATCCTGCCCCTGCAGGGCTGGATGCTCACCGCCTTCTTCCCCGCCTCTTACCTCTAACTCTATTCTTTCATCGTTTTTGATGAGCCAGCCGAGGTCCGCAGGTTTTTCGGGCTGTCCGTATGGCCGATCCTGTGGGCCGGGGCCGCGCTGCTGGTGGTCGCTGAGAGTTTGGTTCTCTGGGGGTTGCAGGAGTGCTGCCAGAGGGAGGATGTCAGCGGTGGGCAGATTATGGCTGTGGAGGCGAGTTTTTCCTCGCTTGCAAAAAGCTCCCGTCGGATTTGTTCCTACGAAATGTTTAAAAACCCATTTTTCGCTTTGCCCGGATTTATCGCGCAGCAATATTTACGGTGACTTTAAAAAATCTATTAAAAAAATATTGAAATTAAAGTTTTAATATTCACCATTTTTCTAGGACCAACAGGCTCGACTCCCGCTTTTCCTGAGTGAGTACGGCCCTTTAATCACGATTAAATATTTTTCCCTCGACTTCAAACTTAAATAATTAAACCAAAAAATCCTCTCTTAAAAAGCCGCGGGAGGAAGGACATCAAATAGGCATTCAAACGGCCCCCGGAACAGGCCCAGCGAGGCACAAGGGCCGCCTTGAGAGAGGATCGTATTAAATCGTAGATTACTACAGATTAATAACAATTGAAATGTTGAATATCCAAGGGTTGAAGAGCGTGTTCATCGGAGGAGGCAACATGGCTGCCGCCATCCTCGGCGGGCTCATCAAGGGAGGGGCCTGTCCTGACCACCTCACTGTCGTCGACCCCTCCTCCGCTCAGCTTTCCAAGCTCAAAGAGACTCTTGGAGTTAGGACTGCAACCCGGGCCTAACACTTGCACCCGGGGACCATGGAGCAGGCCCACGTCTTGGTCATGGCCGTCAAACCCCAGGTCTTCCGGGAAATCGCTGTAGAACTGAGTTCCGTGCCATGCTTCAACAAACCTCTGTTGCTCTCGGTGGCGGCAGGTATCCGGACCGAAGACATCCAGGGCTGGAGTGGTAACCCTCGGGTCGTCCGGACGATTCCCAACACCCCTTCGTTGGTCAACAAGGGCATGACCGGGATGTTTGCTGCGCGGACGACTAGCGAGTCCGACCGCAGGGTGGCGGAGTTGGTGGTGGGCGCCACTGGCAAGTTCAGCTGGGTGCATGAAGAGGAGCTGATTGACGTGGTGACGGCAGTGTCGGGCAGCGGGCCCGCCTACTTCTTCAAGTTCATCGAGGCCATGACCAAGGCTGGCATCCAGCATGGGCTTGAGGAAAAAGTGGCGCAGGACCTGGCCATCGAATGCGCCTTTGGTTCTGCCGCCCTGATAAAGGAGACCGGCGATTCTCCTGCGGACCTGCGCGTCCGGGTCACTTCTAAGGGCGGCACCACCCACGAGGCCCTTTAAGTCTTTAAACAGAAGAACCTCGACGACATTGTCGAGAACGCAGTGGGGGCCGCGGTCAGACGTGGCCAGGCCATGAGCAAGGAGTTTGGGGCGAGCCAGGGCCTCCCGTGAAAATAAATAGTTGATGAACTCTTGGCACAGTCCGCCTGCCCGCGGCAGGGCGGGACGGTGAGGGTTGTTGATAATGTACAATATTCCTGAGGCCCGTTACAGCCACTCCCGGGAGTTCGAGATCCTGGGCAGCAACGGGCTCAAGATCATGCACGGCGAGGACCTGAGTCCAGTCCTGACCAGCCTACGGTGACCGCAAGCGTCTGCAGCAGCTGCAGCAGGAGGACTGGATCCGCCAGCAGATCGAGGAGAAGCAGGCCACTCAAGAGCTCAAAGCCGCCGAGAAGTCGCTCTACGACCAGCAGAACATCCGGACCGCAGAAATGCGACAGGCGCTCGACCGGGAGAAGGCGGAGCGATTGACAACGGTCACACGGGCTACAAAGGAGGCCAACGTTCAGCAGCTGGACGAAAAGCTGGACCGGGACCGTCTGTTCCGGTACGAGGAGGACGAGGCGCGGCAGGCGCACGTGGCCTACGTGACGGGGCACGACTTCTACACCGAGAACACGGCCACCTGCCAGAGCATGCTGGGCCACCACAGGGTGATCCCGTACCACTGGAAGGGCATGAACGACGAGCAGCGGAAGGCCATCCTGCTCGAGCAGGAGCGGCAGCGGCAGGAGAAGAAGGCGGAGGCCGAGTTGGAGAAGGAGAAGGAGCGCCTGTACGCGCAGCAGGAGAAGTTCCTGCGGAAGCAGCAGCTGCTGGCCGACAAGAGTAAGAACCGGGGCGGGTCGGACCTGCGGCGGGGGATGGACGAATATAACCGGCACAAGGCGGAGGAGATGAAGCGGAAGATCCCGCACGCCTACGAGGAGATGCAGACCTTCAAGAACGAATGATCGGGATGTCATTTGCGGAGGATGCACTCCAGCCCCGGCACCTCTGCCGGCACGCACTTCTTGAAGTCCCCGGTCTTGTCCTTGAAGTTGTTGCTGTACTGCGACAGGTAGTTGCCCGCGTACGACATGCTCGACAGCACCTTCGGGTCCGGCCGCATCGAGTCCGCCTTCGAGCTGTCCCACTTGTGGAAGTTTTCTCGGTAGGCAGTCGTCTTCGGCATGTCGAACGACGACACCGGCGACAGGTTCGGCTGCTTGCCGAAGTTCGGCGAGGGCGAGAAGTCCTTGGGCCCGAAGTCGTGCTTGTAGAGGGAGTCCTTGGCCAGTGAGAGTCCATCGATCGTGGAGGGGATCCGGAGGGGCTTGCACAGTTCAGCGGGAGAGGCCATCCACTTCGGGAAGTTGTGCTTGTAGTGGCTCATGCCGATCATCGGTTTCTCCTCGATCACCTGCTCGGGCTTGAAAGGAGTCACCGGCTGAGAGGTTCTGCCTGGGTATTCCGCCTTGTACTACGAGTCGACGGGCTGGTGCATGTCGCTAGCGTAGGCCGGCCACTTATTGAAGTTGTAGAGCGGGCCCTCCTTGACGCGGCCCTTGGGCAGGTAGTCGCTGCCGTACACCGAGCTGTTCGGCATCGGGCTCATCATATCCAGCTTGTTGACCATCGGCTCCTTCTTGCAGCACAGCTTGCCGATCTCCTTGAAATAGCCCATGTTCTTTTCCACCAGGTAGGACCGCAGTTTCTCAGCAGCACTCGGCTGCTGGTCCGGCTCGGGAGGGGCTGCGAATTCGATCTTTTTTTCGGACTGCACGTGCCGCAGGGAAGGCGCCTGCTCCTCCGCGGGGGCGGGGGTGGCCGCGGGCACGTGGGGGTGGTAGGCGTGGCGGGGGTTGGCGCAGCGGCGGGTGTACCTCTTTTTGCACTCCTGGTAGAGAGGAACGGCGGACGAAGATCCTTTCATTATATCGGGCGGGTCTGGAAATCACTGGCCATCCTCCGGGTTCATCGGCTCTTCCACCCCGGTGAAGGCAGGCAAATCGTCCCTTTTTTCGGTGGGTTCGGGCTCCTTCGCAGACTGCCCGCCTGCGCCCCCACCGAATGCGAACTGCGAGACAATCAGCAGTATTCCGAACACCATGAAAAAGACGCCGGCGACTATCTGGCACCACTGCCGGCCCAGGATCATGATCCCCAGGGTGATTGACGCGACCGCACGGCCCAGGTTGAGCCCCATCAGCCGGAAGCGGGCCACGATGGGCCCCACGTCGAACTGCCCCGCCGCGAGCAGCGCCGCGAAGAAACTGGTCAGCCCGCTACAAGAAGTAGAGCGAGAGAAAGGTGTAGTTGTAGCTGAAGCCGTAGTTGGCCATGACGACGGAGTTGATGAGAGTGAAGATGCAGAGCAGCACGGCCATCACCTTGCACAGGATGTCGAGCACCTTGTCTGCCCCCACCGACTGCCCCCCCGACTGCCCCTCGCCCGGCTGATTTCCCGATTCCTCCATTAATTAAATGCTGCCGGCATTACAGAGAAAGCCGAATTCGCTCATGCCCGCTACTTGATGAACGCCACCCAGGTGATCAAGTGCCGCACGCCCTTGTGGATGGCCCGGTGCAGCTCGCTCCAGAAGGCCTCGCTGCTCTTCTCCCCCCGCGAGTGCCGCAGCCAGCTCTCCCGCCATTCCTACAGGCTGAAGTCCGGGATGACCTTCATCACGCGGGCGGTCAGTTCCTGCTCCGAGTTCTTGCGGTATGCGTTCAGCCGGGAGTTGTCCTGCATCCTGGGCTGGGCGGCCGGCTCGCGGCCGATGGGCACCGAGTAGATACCGCTCTCCTCGGCAATCGACCTGCTCTTGCCCGGATAGTCCTGAGGCCTGTGGTTCGTCTTGGAATAGTAGTATTCGTCCTCCGTCCTGCAAAACTGGCTGTGCTTGCTGTGCCGCACGCTAGAAAACTCTTACAGCCGGTGCCGGCTGTAGGCCGTCTCCCGGAGATGTTTCTGCTCGTGCTCTGCTAGCTCGATGTGCTAGCGGTCGGCAGCCTGCCTCTCTCCCGACATCTACACCCTGACGGTGTAGTCTTCAGGCCTTTGCTCCTCGCGGATGACGAGTCCATCGACCTGTCTTCGTCCGGCCTAGACCACCTCAACCCCACCAGCACCCTGCCTGACCTTGGCCCCGCAGTCCGCACAGACGTACTGGTCAGTCCTCACCGCCCGGCTGTACATGCCATCACCCCTTTCCTTGTGTTCGCAGACATTCCCCTCACAGACGGAAATCTACTCCGCCTCCTCTACCTTTTTGGTATAGTAGAAGGCTGGCCCTTGCTGCAGCTCCTGGAAGGCTTGGTTGTAGTCCCGCGGAGGGCGATACCTCACCTGTCGGGTGTAGTCGACCGGCTCATCCGCCCTCGCCGGCCGGTGGTACTTGACCTTCGCGTCATCCAGCTTGGGAATGTCAGGCTCTTTTTCGGGTTCCGGCTGAGGCACCTCATCTTCCTCCTCGTAAACCTGCTTTAGCAAGGTGTACCGCTCATACTTGTCGAACTTCTGATCGAAGGTGTGATGCTTGTAGGGGCAGTTGTCCAGGTCATGCCCGTGATCGTAAACGTCCAGTTCGGAGCCGCCCACCCTGCCCGGAAAGACACTCAGCCTGCTCTGGCGGATGCTGTTGGTCTTGGAGTACGCCAGCGCGTGGGTCGGTGCCTCTTTTTTGGGAGGCTGCCGAACTCCAGGCTTTCGGATGGAATAGTGCTTGAACAATCCTTAGTCCTCCCTGTCCGGGGCCTCCTTCCTGGGCTCGTAGAGCATCCCGATCAGCCTTTCATCAACTCTCCTGTCAAATCGGACCTCCTCTGTCTCGGCGCGTTTGCTGTCCTTCAAACGGTAAGTCTTGGCAGGGATGACGCACTCCTGTTCGATCGAAGTGTCCTGCCGGATCGGAGGGTTCTCCTTTTCGGGTTTGTCAGGGCGAAGTAAATGGTCAGGGTTCTAAACTTGCTTTTAGGGCTCGTCCGCGGCGATCAGGTCGAGCATCTTGTTGCGCCGGATGTTCTTGGCAGGGTCAGGACCGGCTAATCTATAGATCTTCCCTCCAACACCAAGGTCTAGGGGCTTCCCTAACTGGATTTCGACAGGCTGCCCCTGATCCTCCTGCTTGGCAGGCAGATCCTTCGGCCTTTCTGGCGAGTGAACCTCCCTCGCGATGGTTTCGGATGAATGGATGGTCGGCTTGTAGGGGTTATCTTCCTCGACCGCGTTCTGCTCTTTAAGCACTTTCGAGATGATAACGCTTGGCTATTCTTAATCCCGGGATGGTTTGAAATGGCCGTGACCGTTAGCTGCCGGGATTTGGTACCGCTCGGCTGGAATCACCTGCGGTGACTCTTCAGGTTTGGTGTGGCTGTCTTGTTTACCTTTCGGTTGATGGCTTGGCTGCTAGTCACGATGCTGCTTTCCACTTGACTGCTGCGGCACTCGATGCAGTTACCTGAAATTTGGCTTGTAGTCCTCTCTAGACTTGCTGCGAAGGGTCATACTTTCCTGCTGGAAGCGTATCGACTCTGTCAGGGGAGTTTGGGCTGCGTTGTCGATTAGCTCGATGCCTTTGTCTTGCCCACCTGGACTGCGAGAGCCTGAGGCAGGAATTTGAAGCTGCGGATAAGGGCGAGAAAAAAAATCAGGCTACTCGGGTTTGGCCGCGATGGTCATGCCCTCCTTCTGGTAGGCGACTGGCTGCCCCGCGTCCTCGTGGTCCTAGAAATCTGTGGCATGACAGGGCTGGCTGCAGAATGGAACAGCAGAGGGAGGAGCGTTGTGGGTGTCCATGTGGCGGTGTATTTCATGGCAGGAGACCATGGCATGGCAGTTCATGCACCTGACGAGGCTGCTGGGGACGACGTTGAGGGGCTGGGCGACGCGAGAGTCCTGGAAGAGGAGGTTCTCGCCTTTCATCTAACTCATGATTTGATAATGCAGGCGAGGGTCAGTGCGATGGAGCTCATCATTTTCAGGAGCAGAACTGAGTTTCATCCTCCCTCGCATATTAATTTTGTTGAAGTCACCCCGCGCCCGCCGCTTTCTTCAGCCGCTCGTACACCATCTCCCGGTACAGCGACAGCTTGCCGCTCTCTTCTTCGCTGAACTCCTCGCCGTCTGAGAAGTGGTCCACCAGAGTCGCCAGTTTCACGTCCGCGTAGGTCAGCCGCCCTAGGATCGTCTTGGCAGAGGCCTGGAGCCCCGCCACCTGCCGCAGCCGCTAGCTGGCCAGCTCGCCTTTCCTGAAGGCCTGCCTGCACATCTCGTAGAAATGCAGTACCTCGACCTCCTCCTTGTGCGATTTGCCCAAAAAATGTTACAGGTCGGCTCGGCTCTGCGACAGGTGCCTCACGATCGGCAGCTCTTCGACTAGTTTGACCTCTCTGGTCGCAAGGGCCGGCAGCACCGCGAACAAGAAGGGCGTGGCCAGTTCGGTCTCGCGGAAGGCCTGTTGCGAGGGCAGGTCCTTGACGGTAAGCCTGGGGAAGAGCAGCCGGGCGAGTACACGCAGGGCATTGTGGCTGGGGTTGCCTGCTTGCAGGTACAAAGTGCCTTCCATTTATGAAATGCATCAAAGCCGCCGGCCCCTGCGTCCGCCCTTCCTGCGGGTGGAGTCAGTGGGGATGGGCGTGACATCCTCGATGCGGCCGATCTTCATCTCGTAGCGGGCCAGCACCCGCAGCGCAGCCTGGGCGCCAGGCCCCGGCTGCTTGGAGTCCGTGCCTCCACGCCCCCGCAGCTTGATGTGCAAGGCCTTGATCTTGAGGGTCTTGAGTTTGTTGATCACGTCCATAGCAGCAAGCATCGCAGCGTAGGGCGAGGGCTCTTCTCGGTCGGACTTGACCTTCATGCCGCCCGTGACCCTGCAGAGGGTCTCGCGGCCGGTCAGATCCGTCACATGGATGAAGGTGTCGTTCCAGGAGGCCAGAATGTGGCAGACCCCGAAGACAATCTCGTCATTAGCCTCGGGCGGGCCGTACTGCACGACACCCTTCTGCGCGCCCTCCTCGCCCTCGACCTCCTCGGGGCCCTTCTTGCCGCGCTTGCCCTTCTTGGCAGCCGCCTTCGGCGCCTCGGTGGGCTGTTCCTCGGCCTTCATCTGTTGAAATTAATCGTATCAAGCGCATACATTGATTCCATGGTGTTCATCGACGCGCATCAGGACCCCAACGCCCTGCCCGCCCGCCGCCTCGCCATCGCCGACGTCATGGGCGACGGCCACGCCCGCCTCGTGCTCTATGAGACTAGTCGCAACACCCTCGCCATCTACCGCGGCATCACTCGCGAGGGCGAGGCCAAGGTCTCCATGAAGACGGTCAGCGGGATGTTCGTTGTCCCTGAGGCCAGAGGGGAAACTCTTGCCCTCTTTCACCAAGAGCACCTCTACCTCATCCGCTAACTCCGAGAGAGCTTCCGCCTGACGATCCCTAACATCGTATTGCCCGAGGAGTAGCAGGCCGCCTTCGCCGCGGCCACAGAAAACGATACCTTCGGCTTGCTGATGGCTCTCAAAGATAACCAGCCGCTAAGCCCCTACGCTCGCGAGTACCTGCTGACCCCGGATAACGAAAGCAGGGGCCTGCTGCGGCAGAACCACAGACAGATCAAAGACACGATCATCAGCAGCTGCCTGCACAAGGGCGCCATCCACCTCGGCACTGAAGGCGGCTTCCTCTACACGCTCAATGCCCTCGGCCACGAGATAGCTGGCAAGAAGAAGCTAGACATCACTCCGCAGTTCATCGTGGGACTGAGGGACATCGTGGCGTTCGGGAGGTTCGGGGAGATGGTCTGCTCCATCAGGTAGATTAAGCTGCCAGGACGGGTGGTCGGCTGCGTGGTGCAGGGTGACTCTGTCCTCGTGGCACTCGACAACCGCCAGTTCGAGTGCTACTCTCAGTCCTACTCGCTAGAGTATCGGGGTCGCACTCCTGGCTACATCACGCACCTCAGCAACCTTGAGACCTCCTCGGTCTCAGGCAGCCTCTTCTGCCTGGACCTCTAGACTCTCGCCATATACAAGCGGGATCGCCTGGTGACCAAGGTGCAGTTGAAAGACCGGCTGGTGGATCTGTGTTTCGGCAGCTATGGCCGGGAGGAGGGGTGTCTGGTCCTCGCCTACGAGCGGAAAGGATTCGAGATCAAGATCCTCCAGCGGACCTTCTCAATGTCCCCGGCTAAGCAGCCCCGAAAGGAGGAAGGGGTGGCCTCCCTGCCCAAGGCGACCGTCCTGGGCTCAGAGCTGGCCGCCCTCTAGCAAGAAAATTACCTCAACATCTACTCCCGCACGCAGGTCGACCTGTACCAGCTGAAAACTCTCCTGCTCAAGAAAAAATACGCAGTGCAGCCCGAGTCGGGCCAGGGCGCGGTCAAGCTCACTGCGGACCTGCTGGGGGCTAATCCCTTCCTCCTGAGGACCTCGGTGATCAACATCGGGGGGAAGACTCTTCGAGGGATGTGGCTGGCAGTCGTATTCGACAGAGTCGAGGCGAGGGTGGACAGCCCCCTTCAGGAGATCGTTTGCCTGACCCCCCTGCTGGAGGCCGTCAAGGAATTTGAGGTCAGTCGGGAGGTCGACCACCGGGTCATAGTCCGGGTGACCGTGTCTGGGCAAGACGGCCAGGTCCTGTCCTCCATGCAACTGGCAATCCCTTCGGCCCTGTAGTGACCTGGATTAAATGCTCGAGGACAAAATCGCGGCCTTGAGAGAGTCCATTACCCACCTCAAAGCCAGGAGACAGCCCTCACCCGTCTAAGTGCCGCTCTCCCCTCCTCGCCCGAATTCGCCCAAATCAGTCAGTCAGCAGTGCGACCCTTCAATACATGTCACTCCGGAAAAACCCCCTTCCCCATCTTCGCGATCCCCCTCCAAGCCCAGACTGATGCCCCTCCTCCTGCGGCTGCTGCACGAAGAGTCCGCCCCGAAACCCACCTCGCACGCATTCCAAGAGCTGCTGAAGAAGCGAGCACGTCACCGGCCCCTGCGCGCAGACCGCGAGCTGTTCCTGCAGATCCAGCGGATGAAGCGGAACCGGCCCTGAATAGATATAATGCTGTAGGCGATCGCCAAGAGCCCTGAATTCGGGCCGGAAGACATCCAGCGGCTGATCGGCAGCAGGCTAGGCGAGTGGCTGGCCGGACTGCCCCCAGACAACTGCTCCGCGGTCTGTGGCCAGAACATCCCCGAGGCCACTGTCTCCTACAAGTGCTACGACTGCGGCGCCAGGAACCTCTACCACATGTTCTGCGAGACTTGCTTCGTCCCTGCCCTGCACGAGGGGCACTCCTACCAGCGGCACATCAACCGCCCCGGCTGCTGCGACTGCGGCGATGATGACGCTATGGACCCTGCTGCGTTCTGTCCCCAGCACCAGCCCAAGGCTCTTAACCCTACCGCCTTGCTGGCCTCGCTGCCGCAGGCCTGCGTCCGCGGGATTCGGGGGGTGCTGCTGGAGCTGATGCGGGCGCTGGTGGGGTGGCTGGACGATGCCTTGACGATGCCCGAGCAGGAGCGTAAGTACGACCCCCTGACCTAGCGCATCCTGCTGTTCCTGTCAGAACTGATCAAGGTGGGCACTGTTCGGCCAGTAGTCAATGTGCTGATCAACTGCTTCCTGCTCGAGCCCTGCGGCCTGGTGCTGCGCCACGACTGCGCGGCCCTGGAGATGCCGCAGCTGGCAGCGGTGGCCTCCTCCTGCCGCTGCAGCTGGATCGAGGTCCTGATCAAGCACTGCACGCTGCTGCGCGCGCCGAAGGTGGAGATGTCGGTGCTGCTGTACGGGCTGTTTCAAGACGTGGAGTTCAAGGCCCGGTTGAGCGAGATCTTCTTCAAGAACCTGCGGCTGGTGATCGGCGCGGGACACTACAGCAACCTCTTCTTGGTGTACAACCAGTTCTTCAACCGGGTGCAGGTCCGGCTCTTCCTGGCCCCGGAAGTGGTCGAGCGGCACCTGGCCGTGTTCCGCGAGCTGGAGCTCTGCGCGATGCTGGGAGAGGAGCTGCCGGCCCGCGAGGAGGCCGGAGAGCGGCTCATGAACATGATCAACGAGTTCGACTTCTTCTCGCAGTACCTGAAGGACGAGTGCAGGGTGGACTCCTGCTGCCAGTACATCAGCATCCTGACCCAGCTGCCCCAGCACCAGCCCGCCCTTCGAGCTCAAGCCCATCAAGCTGGTCATGTTCTCATGCTCCTACTACTTCAAGTCCCTGGTCGCCATGCTCGCCCCCCACCTGCTGCTCTTCAACCCTGCCGAGTTTTAGAGTCTGGTGAGGGCCACCCTCCACGCGGTCCGCAAGTTCCTGGCGGTCACGGATATCGACCTTCACAGCTTCAACACGGCGGTCCTCAAGCTGTGGGCCTTGCTGCGGCACTGCCACTGGCTGCTTGCTGGACTGCCCTCCTTCCACGAGCTGGCAGGGCTGTCCGAACCCGACCTGCAGCAGCTCGAGCAGACCATCTTCCTGCGCACACTCACGAACATGACCAACGCGGTGGCGGTGGTCAGGCTGGGCGGGGACACCTACTACCAGCGGCGCATCACTGAGTACTTCTACCTCGAGAACCCGAAGTACTGCTACTTCCAGGGAGACCTCTTCGTGCTCAAGGTGATGCTGATGCACACTCGTTAGCATGGCCTGCTCACCCGTCTGCTTTAGGCCGAGCTGCCCGCCCACGCCGTCTCGGGAGTGCTGCTCGACGAGCTGCCGGTCTCGCTGCTGCTGTCGCCGCTGACAACTCCAAAGACCGTGAAACACTACCAGTCCCGGATCACCCCCGCAGGCCACCGCATCCTGCAGGAGGTCGAGCGGCCCACCCGCGTGCTGCTGGCGACCCTGTTCACCCACGAGTCCAACCACCACATCAACCACCTCCGCAAGCAGCTGAAGGACCTCGAAGAGCTGGGCATCCGCCTCAGCGATGTGCTCAAGGGCATGGTCATGATCATCGAGGGGCACCGGTTCGCCATCAGGCCGGAGTTCGCGGGGCTGGATGACCTGAACAGTATGAAGTACCTGCCCGCCTTTTCGAGGTACCTCGAGCTTGCCGAGCTGAAGAAGCAGCGGGACGTGCTGCTCCGGAGTCGGTATCTGCAGACGGTGATGAGGGACGACAAGAACATGACTGTCGCGCTGGCCCGGCACCTGTCCTCGCTTTAGCCTGCTCTCGGCCAGCGGCTGCTCCTTCGAGTTGTTCAATAAAAGAGCCGTGAGGAGGCCAGCCTCCAGCTGCGCTTCCTGTGGCTGCTCAACGAGCTCAAGCTTTTCAAGGAACCCCTCGAGCCTGCCCGGGAGGACCTTCCCGAACAGATCCGCGCCAGCCTGGCCCTGGCACTCGGCCTCCAGGAAGAGTCCAAATCCGAATCAAAAGCCCTCGCGAAGGTGGACCGCAAGAAGCACCTTAAAGAGCGGTTCCTGAAGAAGCAGACAGAGTTCATCAAGAAGACCGCCCCCGAAGAGTAAAAAAAGGAGGAGCAGAAGGAGGAGCCCGAGAAGGCGGAACGCGAGAAGTGCATCGTCTGCCAGGAGGACAGCAGCGAGCGGCCTCTGGCAGTGCCGATCTTCAGCAACCCGAACCCAGTGAAGCGGCTGGTACTGGAGTTCTGCCCGCACAAGCTGCACCAAAGCTGCGTCACACAGCAGTTCTGCGGGTACTGCCACTTCTTCATGAACAAGTGCTTCAACAATAAGAGCACCCTCGCCTTCCTCGGCAAGGACGCCGGCCCTTTCCAGTTCAGGCTGGGGGTGTCCGCGGACAGGTTTGTCCCTGCTGAGCTCAATGTCAGGGCTGAGGTCGTGCCTGTCTCGCTCGAGGAGTTCAACAGGCTGTTCACTGAGGGGGTCTACAGTCTGTCGTACTACTCGGCCCTCCGCAGGAAGGGCGTCAGGGATATGGGCAGACTGCTGGTGTCGATCCTGCTCGAGCAGTGCACCCTCAGCCCCGGGCTGCTCATGCCCAAGCTAGAACGCCGTCAAAACCTGCTGCTCCACTTCCTCGAGAACTTAGAGACGTGGCTGCATTTCGAGGAGGACAAGGTGGTGTACCTGTGGCTGGTGGACTGGCTGGTCTGCCAGTTGCTGGGCCTGCGCTATGAGGAGGCCTTCCGGGACATGGCCCAGATGCTGGTCACGCGGGCCATCGTCATGCTCGGCAAGGAAGACGGGCTGCGGATGTATCCTTTCTACCGGCTGCTCTACTACCTGGGCGGGTTGTCGACCAGCTTCTTTCCGGAGGAGCGGACGATGCCGAGTGACATGCACGGGCAGCTGGCGCTGGTCTACCACGTGCAGGAGCGGCTGGACATCCACCTACTGGTGGCGGAGGGCAGTGCTCTCCGCAAGTGCACGGGGCCGCTGGTCTTCTACCTCGGACGGTTCGAGATCTGCAAAAAGTTCTACGGGTATTTCCAGTTCAACAAGGCATTCTACGAACAGACCTGCGAATTCTGCAATAAGCTGACCAACCCCCGAGTTTCCCGGCAGGCGATCTGCCTGATCTGCCAGGCCTGCGTGTGCGACCAGGCCTGCAGCGGTACCTACAACAGCCTGATGCTGCACACCCTCAACCATCACTCTGCAGGGACCGTCTTCGTGGAAAAGGATGAGGGGCTGGTGGTGCTGAACAACGGCTGGCGGATGGAGCTGTGGGAGAGCCTTTACATCAACGGCATCGGCGAGGCCTTCCAGATCCTGTCCGAAAATTGGAGGGAGTACCAGATCAACGGTGAGACCTGCGAGCAGCTGGAGGCACTGGTCAACGAGAACGGCATCTGCGAGCACGTCAACCGCAACCTGCAGCGCTTCAAGTTCGACGTCCGCGGCGAGTTCATACAGCGCAACCTCGATGTCCTCCAGGAATGACCCATAAGATAATGCCTCTTATCGACCTGCCCCAGCACTCCCGCCGCAAGCGCCAGTCCCGCGACCACCGCACCCTCCAGCCCCGTCGCCGCCTCCTGCCCATGCTCGAGGCCTACGGCGTGCCCAGCACCCTTCCGCCCAACGCCCTGCCCTCCCACCGCTCCAAGTCACTCCGCAACCCCCGCCATCTCTAGCCCGCCCCTGCCAGCGAGTCTCTCAGACTGGTGGACAACACCTCCCCCGCGCAGGAAGTGCCATCGCACGAGCGGCTGGACCTGATCTCCTACCAGTTCCGCTGGGCCGAGATGTTACGCAGGCAGCTGGAGGAGGAGCAAACGGTCAGCAAGTTCGCGGCGGGGGATGACCGCCGCTGGGCGAGGGAGGTCCAGGAGACCCTGGAGCGGCATGAGGTGGAGGCCTGTGCCTTGAGAGGCCGCAGCCGGCTGCTGTAGGGCTGGGACGACAACTTCTTTACAGTGGACAGATTGCTGAACGAGTGACCTTTTCGATTGGATGAAGTCGAATTTCTTGCTTTAGCCGGGTCGCGAACTGACCCCCGAAGACGACGGCTCCCTCCTCGAGGCCCTCGAACCCGACCTCGTCCTCCTCTGCCAGAGCCTGAACGCCAAGCCCGGCGAGTTCTTCGGCGCGCATCCAGTCTCCCTGACCCGTGACGGCAAGCGAACCATCGAGTCGCAGCCGATGGAGTACTTCGTCTGCGAGAAGTCCGACGGCGTGCGCTACATGATGCTCGTCCTTAAAGACGGCAAGACCCTCCTCGCATCCCGCAAGGCGAGCCGAGCAGGTGGAGTGCAGTTCCTGGAGGTGGATTGCGAGAAGATGACCCTTCCTGAAGTGTTCGGCGGGGAGGACCGGCCTTTTCAGCTGGTCTATGAAGTGCTGGATGGCGAGCTCATCCTTGATGGGAAGGTCAGCCGGTATCTGGTTTACGATGCGGTCGTGCACCAAGCGCAGGCCATCGCCACCCTCACGTACTTCGATAGACTCTACTGCGCTGAAAAGTTCATCCGCCTTTTCCGGACGTTCAGGGTCCTCACCCCGCAGCCCAGCCTGCTGCCTCCTCCAGACTCAGTCATCACACTAGTCCTGAAAGACTTCTTCGTCTCCGGAGCCACCCGCTTCGTCCTGAACCACTACATCCCCCGCCTAAAGCACGAAAACGACGGTCTGATCTTCACCAAAAACCGCTGGAACTACACGGCCGGCTCCTGTCCCGAACTGATGAAGTGGAAGCCAGGTGAGCTCAACACCATCGACTTCCTGGTCGTCTAGAACCAGAAGATCAACAGGGACCTAGACCCTTCTGCCCCGAAAGTCTACGACCTGTACGTCAAGCAGACCTCCAAAGAGCTGCAGACCTACGCCGACGTGTTCTTCGATTTCATGGTGCTTGACCCCTCTGCCGCTGAGGAGTATGACCGGCCTTGGAAAGGGCTCGTGACAAGGCCGAAGAGTCCTTGAGCGGGTTGGTCGCGGAATGCGCCCGCTGTGAGGCCGAGCCTGCCTTCAAGGAGACTGTTGGAAGGCTGCTTGAGGGGGGTGCTGCCGAAGTGCTGGGGAGGACGATGCTGACTGAATTCAGTGAAGAGCCTGGTCAAGAGGCGCTAGTGCAGAAGATGGTGGGGCGGGCAGGGCGGTGGGGCTGGCGGATCGCTAAGCTGCGGCTGGACAAGAGCACGGCCAACAACCTTCGGGTGGCCAACAACATAATGCAGACGCTGGTCTAGAACATCCGGGGTGAAGAATTCAAGTGACATCGATTCGAGTGCTGAGTAATAATATGGAGGAGATCGACAAGGCCACCGAGTTGAAGCGGGAGAACTCTGTGCCTGCCGAGGCTCTGCAGGGGCTGGTTTAGGGCAGGGAGGTCAACCTGGTCGAGAGCGATCGGAGGAAAGTTGACTTTTCCGCCGGCAGCATCGATCAGATCTGGAAATCGCTGGGAGGCTCTTCCGCCCCTAAGCTCAAGGCTGCGAAGGAGCATGCGCCTGACGACAAGGCCAACATCAAGAAGCTGCAGGGCGAGTTCAACAACCTGCCTGAGGAGGCCATCAACAGGGTCAAGAAGCACCTCGACAACTATCGCCTGTCCATGAGCGCCACCCGGCTTGAACCCGTCGAGCGCCAGCGGGCTGAAATCAAAGAGCGGTTGATCCGCTGCCTGCTGATCGGAGTTGAGGAACTGAGGCTGGCTGGGGAAATCAGTTTGGACTAGAAGGCCATGGTGGAGCAGCCCGAGAAGGCCCTGTTCGACCACGTGAAGAAGGTGGCGTTCGCAGTGGAGGCGGGGATGATCTCGTACTGTAACGAGGGGGTCCGGGACCACCTCAAGCGGAAATATCACGAGCGCTTCAAAATCATCTTCACCAACCTGAAAAGCGAGCAGAACCTGGACCTCCGCCGACGCGTGCTGACCCAGGCCGTGAAACCCGCGAACTGTGCACGGTCAACGAGATCGAGCTGTACCACCCCGAGAAGCGGAACGAGATCGAGCAGAAGGAGAAGATGCTCATGCGGCAGAACACGATCACTCAGAAGGCTGTGCTGCGGATCAAGGACGGAGTCATTCAGGACGACGAGGAGGAGGCGAGGGAGGTGCCGGTGCCGGACATTGTGACCGCCCCCTCGTCCAAGGCGGACCCCGAGAAGAATGCGCAGATCGGGCAGCTGGCCAAAGAACTGCGAGCGATGCTATCAGACTCGCGCAGGCAGTTCGAGGCGCGCCTGCTGGAGGACCTGCCCCAGGCCGAGCACTCGGTGCTGCTCGACCGGCTGAACAAGATTTATGCATGCAAGAAGTGATTGCCAAGGCCCCGGATCCCATGCATACATGCATATTTCATCCTGCACGCATTCAAATTATTGCCATGGAGGGCAGGGACATCGAAATGGTCATCCCTCCCGCCCAGGGCGAGGGCGCCGTCTATGTCGGCGGCAGGATGGCAGCCGCCCCT
The DNA here is from genome assembly GCF_025434085.1 of Hippocampus zosterae. Taxonomy (NCBI): domain Eukaryota; kingdom Metazoa; phylum Chordata; class Actinopteri; order Syngnathiformes; family Syngnathidae; genus Hippocampus; species Hippocampus zosterae. The sequence continues at coordinate 56,592 of NW_026262796.1, forward strand.
GCCACCGTCCTCAGGCTCGGCATCTCTGCTGTCCTCACCGCCGCTAAGGAACTCACTGCCTGCTACCCGCCCGGCGTGGCGCCTTACCACAAAAGCCTGCCGATCGAGGACCGCCCCGATTTCAACCTCTCGGCCTATTTCGAAGAGGCAGGCAGGTTCATCAACGAAACTAGGCGGACGGGCGATGTCCTGGTTCACTGCTACGCGGGGGTGTCGCGCAGCACTGCTTTAGTCATCGCCTACCTCATGATGTTCAAGGGCTTGGACTTTGAAGATGCATTCGCGTTGGTGCTCAGTAGCAGGCAAGCCATGAAGCCCAATAAAGGCTTTCTGGAGCAATTGCGGAAGCTGGAGCCTCTGGTGGGGTCGCAATATTACCCCTCCGCCGCGGCCTGCGCAAAGCGGGAAGAATAGTAGACCAGAAATCGGAAGTCTTCCTTCTCCCGGCAGCTGTGCTTATAGCCTCCTCAGCAGACCACTATAATCGACCCTCCAACCAGACAGGACCGGGGCACCAGCACGTTCGACCTGCCACAGAGCAAGAACACACGGCCGAGGTCACGGTCACGGCTGAAATCAAGGAAGCAACTACAGATCTGCCTTTGGTGAATTCCATCTCATGAAATAAAAGGAAGTGCTCAATATCATCAGAAGGCCTGTCTGCCCCTACAGGCCCATTCTGCCAGCAGCTGGGGGTTGGGGTTGGCCCGGAGCAGGTGCGGGTTCTGGGCTGGAAGGGCGTGCTGAGGGATGAGGACAGGTTCACAGCGTGGCTGGTCCTGGTGGGGCTTGCTGGCAGCACTAGCGACAGGCCGAACTTCCTACAGCAACGACCGGAATTGCTGTAGAAATCAAAGGACATCAGGCTACAAACCTTCAAGCTCATCGCCCTCGACGTTCCTCGTACACGGCCCGAACTCCCTCTTTCAAAGTGCGAGCAAGTCCGCTAGTTACTGACAGGGGTTCTTAGCCTGTACTGCCTCCACCACGGAGAAGACAGCTACATCCAAGGGATGAACGACCTTGCCTTTTTCGTGATTCTGGTCAGACTGGCCGAACAACCTTCCTTAGACCTGGCTGCCACCCCGCTCTCGACCGACTGTCTGCAACAGCTGCAGCTGGAGTCCTATCTTCTGTTTGACAAAGTGCTTGGGATGCTGGACCAGGCCCTGCCTTTCTCAAAGCTGGATCACGAGGCCTTCATGGCGACTGTCGGGGCCGTACTGCAGAGGATGGACTTCGAGCTGGCGGTCCGCCTGAAGGCGATTGGCGTAGAGCTAATTTTCTTTGCGTTCAAGTGGATGTATCTCCGCTTTGTGACAGTGGTGGACGAGAGATCGGCCTGGCTGCTCTGGGACAGGCTGCTGGGCCTGCCATCGGACCAGCACGCGGAGTACCTTGTCTGCGTCTGTGTTTAGGTCCTCATTCGCCTGCGGGACCGTATTCTGGGGCAAGACAGTTTCGGAGGTGCGATTCTGCTGCTTCAAGAAGAGACTGCAAAGGTGGTCGGAGCCAACCCTCAGCAGATTCTAGATTAAGCTTATCTGATATGTCAGGCAACCTTTCTTAACTGAAAATCTTTATACAACAAAAAATTAGAGTGAAGAAAAGTTAGCAGAGAACTGGTGCCTCTCTGATAACAGCAGCGAAAGGCCTTAGGTCTAATCGGAAGACAATTTCGGGTAATGTTCAAGGGCTCCATCAAGCAACTCATTAACCGTGTGGTGTGATGTTCCACGACGTTTCTGATCAATCCTGTAGTTTACCAACCGCCAAACAGCTTAAGTTGTTCATCTAATGATAATTACAACAATTTAATCTGGCCGGACAATTTCTGACAGTTCTATCATATATGTTCTGAAATATCAACAATTATTAAAAATAAATGGACACTTTCCTGAAGGGGGTGGTCAAGGTAGGCACTCTGGGAGTAGTCAACATTACTGAGTCGGGGGTCATCTTGAAGGACCCAGTCACAGGAGTGGGCAACATGGCTGCATCCCTCAAGCATGTGATGTGTGACGATTTCGACAAGGGTGTCTGGATCGGCAAGAGGACGATCGGTGGCAGCTCGATAGGATTCAGTTCCTACGCACTGGAGGCCTTCAACTCTAACCCTCTGCACTACGTCATCCGGGTGGACGGTTAGAACTGGCACCTCTCCGGGGTGAACGGGTCGAACTCAAGTGGCATCGCCAGCGGGGGGTCATAGACCACCATAAAGATTCGCCGCTGCGACGAGTCGAATGACAAGTTCGAGTGGTTCTATAAGGGTACCACCAAGCGCAGTATCCATAGTGCGGTCCGGTAGATCAATGATGCCGAAATCGAATACAATCTTGTGCTGGTGAACTGCCAGGACATCGTCAGGATCCTGCAGTTCTGGACCACAACCACTCGCCCATTCGATGTCGTCACGCTAGTCAAGGCAAAGCTCAAGCTTTTACCTGCCGGTCATGTTCACAATATCTTGATCGAGATAGTGGCGAAATTGGAATAATGATGACCCCCACCATTAATGATGCTGAATATCTGACTGGCTCACTGGCAGGGTGACTGGTCCGCCTCACTGTCTATGTCCACGCCAGACTGCAGACAGTCAGCCTACACCTCGTTTTCTTATAGGAACTTGGTGATCGCCTCTTGGTGCTCCCGTAGCCAGTCCAGCACTACTTTGCTGCCCTCCTGCCTGCCCATCTCCTTTATCCAAGCCATTGCCTCCCCCGCCGCGCTGCCTACTTCAGCCGGCACCCTCCCAAATCTCAGCACCAGTAGAAGTGACAGGTGCAGGCGATGCTGCAGCAGTAGTCCGAGTGGCGCCCTGCTTTCGGTGACCAAGTTGGCCAGGAACAAATAGAATTCGTCGCGGATGGGAGGGGGGCTGTCAAGGAT